>NC_082707.1:203429773-203729773 GCF_030144855.1 Hypanus sabinus
TGAAGCTGTTTTTTTTTAAATGATCGGGGCAAAGAGGCTAGACTGCGCAGGCGCGTGACAAAGCGCGCCAAAGGTTTAACAGAAAGACTGCCATATACAGCGGCCATCGTTGGAATGGACTGAGGCAGAGAGGTTCGGCTTTGGCTCAATCAGGCTTCAGCGAGAACAGGCAGGGAAATTTTTAAAGTGAGCAGAGGCTGAGTACGAGCTTCACTCCAGGTGAGGTAAGGCTGGGTAAGCTCCTTTAATGAATCTAATTAGATTAGCAGCAGGTAATGGAGGCAGCAGTTAGGGCAGTTGAGTGCTCCGTTTACAGTATGAGGGAAGTCAGGACGAGCACAGCTGTCCCTGATGACTACACCTGCAAAAGGTGCATCCAGCTGCAGCTCCTGACAAACCGTGTTAGGGAACTGGAGCTGGAGCTGGATGAACTTGGATCATTCAAGAAGCAGAGGCAGAAATAGACAGGAGTTTCAGGGAGATAGTCACCCCTAGGAGTCAGGAGACAGGTAGTTGGGTGACTGTCAGGAGAGGGAAGGGGAATAGACAGGAAGAGCAGAGCACCCCTGTGACCGTTCCTATCATTAAGTATACCATTTTGGATACTGTTGGTAGGGATGACCTACCATGGACAAGTTGCAGTGGTTGCATCTCTGGCACCGAAACTGGACCCTCAGCTCAGAAGGGAAGGAGGGAAAAGAGGAGAGCAGTAGTGATAGGGGATTCGATAGTTAGGGGGACAGATAGGAGGTTCTGTGGAAGAAATCGAGAATCCAGGATGGTCTGTTTCCTCCCTGGTGCCAGGGTCCACGATATCTCATATCGAGTTCTCAGTATTCTCAAGAGGGAGGGTGAGTAGCCAGATGTTGTGGTACATGTAGGGACCAATGATGTGGGTAGGAAGAGTGAGGAGGTCCTGAAAGGTGAGTTTAGGGAGCTAGGTGCCAAGTTAAAGGACAGGATCTCCAGGATAGCAATCTCAGGATTGCTACCAGTGCCACGTGCAGGTGGGTTTAGAAATAGTAAGATAGTGCAGATCAACATGTGGCTGAAGACATGGTGCAGGAGGGAGGTCTTCAGATTTATAGATAATTGGACAGTTTTCCAGGGAAGGTGGACCTGTCCTGGTGGGACGGTTTACATCTGAACTGGAGGGGGACAAATATTTTTGCAGGTAGGTTTGCTAGAGAGGCTCCAGTGGATTTAAACTAGATACGAGGGGGGAGGGGAACCAGAGTGTAGGAACAGATGTATGGAAGAAGGAGGGAAAAAAAGACAGTAAAGTTCTTAGTACTGTTAGAGATAAACAGAGAGGAGGAGGTGGAGAATTTCTTAAATGCATTTATTTTAATGCTAGGAGCATTGTAAGAAAGGTGGATGAGCTTAGAACATGAATTGATACCTGGAAATATGATGTTGTAGCTATTAGTGAAACATGGTTGCAGGAGGGGTGTGATTGACAACTAAATATTCCTGGATTTTGTTGTTTCAGGTGTGATAGAATCAGAGGGACAAGAGGGGGAGGTGTTGCATTGCTTGTCAGAGAAAATATTACAGTTGTGCTCTGGCAGAGTAGATTAGAGGGCTCGTCTTGGGTGACTATTTGGGTGGACTTGAGGAATGGGAAAGGTGTAGTAACACTTATTATAGACCACCTAATGGGGAGCAAGAATTGGAGGAACAAGTTTGCAAGGAGATGGGAGATATTTGTAGTAAGCACAGGGTTGTGAGTGTGGGAGATTTTAATTTTCCACACATAGACTGGGAAGCCCATACTGTAAAAGGGATGGATGGTTTGGAGTTTGTAAAAAGTGTGAAGGATAGTTTTTTGCATCAATACATAGAGGTACCAACTAGAGAAGGAGCAGTGTTGGATCTCCTGTTAGGGAATGAAATAGGTCAGGTGACGGAAGTATGTGATGGGGAGCACTTCAGGTCCAGTGATCACAACACTATTAGTTTCAATATAATTATGGAGAAGGATAGGACTGGACCCAGGGTTGAGATTTCTGATTGGAGAAAGGCTAACTTTGAGGAGAGGCGAAAGGATTTAGAAGGAGTGGATTGGGACAATTTGTTTTATGTGAAGGAAGTAATAAAGAAATGGAGGTCATTTAAAGGTGAAATTTTGAGGGTACAGAATCTTTATGTTCCCGTTAGGTTGAAAGGAAAGGTTAAAAGTTTGAGAGAGCCATGGTTTTCAAGGGGTATTGGAAACTTGGTTAGGAAAAAGAGAGAGATCTACAATAAATATAGGCAACATGGAGTGAATGAGGTGCTCGAGGAATATAAAGAATGTAAGAAGAATCTTAAGTAAGAAATTAGAAAAGCTAAAAGAAGATAAGAGGTTGCTTTGGCAAGTAAGGTGAAAATGAATCCAAATGGTTTCTACAGTTATATTAATAGCAAAAGGATAGTGAGGGATAAAATTGGTCCCTTAGAGAATCAGAATGGACAGCTATGTGTGGAGCCAAAAGAGATGGGGGAGATTTTGAACAATTTCTTTTCTTTGGTATTCACTAAGGAGAAGGATATTGAATTGGGATGGTATATATAATTATCTGGATAGACAGGGTCTGATTAGGAACAGTCAGCATGGATTTGTGTGTGGAAGGTCATGTTTGACAAATCTTATTGAATTTTTTGATGAGGTTATGAGGAAAGTTGACAAGGGTAAAGCAGTGGATGTTATCTATATGGACTTCAGTAAGGCCTTTGACAAGGTTCCACATGGAAGGTTAGTTAGGAAGGTTCAATCGTTAGGTATTAATATTGAAGTAGAAAAATGGATTCAACAGTGGCTGAAGATGCCAGAGAATAGTGGTGGAAAACTGTTTGTCAGGTTGGAGGCCGGTGACTAGTGGTGTGTCTCAGGGATCTGTACTGTGTCCAATGTTGTTCGTCATATACATTAATGATCTGGATGATGGGGTGGTAAATTGGATTAGTAAGTATGCAGATGATACTAAGTTAGGTGGTGTTGTGGATAATGAAGTAGGTTTTCAAAACTTACAGAGAGATTTAGTCCATTTAGAAGAGTGGGCTGAATGATGGCAGATGGAGTTTAATGCTGATAAGTGTGAGGTGCTACATTTTGGTAGGAATGATCCAAATAGGACATACACGGTAAATGTTAGGGCATTGAAGAATGCAGTAGAACAGAATGATCTAGGAATAATGGTGCATAGTTCCCTGAAGGTGGAGTCTCATGTGGTTAAGGTGGTGAAGAAAGCTTTTGGTATGCTGGCCTTTATAAATCAGAGCATTGAGTATAGGAGTTGGGATGTAATGTTAAAATTGTATAAGGCATTGGTAAAGCCAAATTTGGAGTATTGTGTACAGTTCTGGTCACCGAGTTATAGGAAAGATATCAACAAAATAGAGAGAGTACAGAAAAGATTTACTAGAACATTACCTGGGTTTCAGCACCTATGTTACAGGGAAAGGTTGAACAAGTTAGGTCTTTATTCTTTGGAGCATAGAAGGCTGAGGGGGACTTGAAAGAAGTATTTAAAATCATGAGGGGGATGGATAGAGTTGACATGGATAGGCTTTTTCCATTGAGAGTAGGGGAGATTCAAACAAGAGTACATGATTTGAGAGTTAGAGGGCAAAAGTTTAAGGGTAACACAAGGGGGAATTTCTTTACTCAGGGAGTGGTAGCTGTGTGGAATGAGCTTCCAGTAGAAGTGGTAGAGGCAGGTTCGGTATTGTCATTTAAAGTAAAATTGGATAGGTATATAGACAGGAAAGGAATGGAGGGTTATGGGCTGAGTGTGGGCCAGTGGGACTAGGTGAGAGTAAGCATTCGGCACGGACTAGAAGGGCCAAGATGGCTGTTTCCGTGCTGTAATTGTTATATGGTTATACAGTTATATTCGAGTTTCTCACAATACTTCCTGACTAGATAATCTCTTTAAATTGTACCCTCAATGTAGCTGCTTTGATGCGGATATCAAAATAGGGGCATTGCAAACCATTTTTAATTGATATTAAACAAACATTAGATCCCCAGTTGGCATTGTCAGGGTTACATAGAAACATAGAAAACCTACAGCAGAAGACAGGCCGTTTAGACAACAATACTATGTCAAACATGTACTTAATTAATAATTACCTAGCTTTACACATAACCCTGTATTTTTCTGAGCTGCATGTACCCGTCCAGGAGTCTCTTAAAAGACCCTATCGTATCCACCTCCACCACCATTGCCAGCAGCCCATTCCACGCACTCACCACGCTCTGCATGCAAACTTACCCCGACATCTCCTCTGTACCTACTTCCAAGTGCCTTAAAACTGTGCTCTCTTATGTTAGTCATTTCAGTCCTGGGAAGACGCCTCTGACTATCCACACGATCAGTACCTCTCATCACCTTATAGACCTTTAAGGTCACCTCTCATCCTCTGTCGCTCCAAGGAGAAAAGACCAAGTTCATTCAACCTATTATCATAAGGCATGCTCCCCAGTTCAGGATACATCCTTTTAAGTCTCCTCTGCACCCTTTCTATAGTTTCCACATCCTTCATGTAGTGAGGTGAACAGAACTGAACACAGTACTCCAAGTGGGGTCTGACCAGGGTCCTATATAGCTGTAACATTACCTCTCAGCTCTTAAACTCAAGCCCAGTGTTGATGAAGGCCAATGCACTGTATGCCTTCGCAACCACACAATCAACCTGCATAGCAGCTTTGAGCGTCCTATGGACTCAGACCCCAAGATCCCTTTGATCCTCCACATTGCCAAGAGTCTTACCATTATTACTATATTCGGCCATCATGTTTGACCTAACAAAACGAACCGCCTCACACTGTCTGGGTTGAACTCCATCTGCCACTTCTCAGCCCAGTTTTTCATTCTATTGATGTCCCGCTGTAACCTCTGACAATAGAAGTAAACAAGGGCATTCCAAACCAGACTAAGTCCTTAGATTTGCTCTCTGGGTTATAGAGCAAGACAGTTGGTTAGCCAGGTTATACACATTATAAATGTGTTTTTAATTAACAGTGTCCATTCCATCTCCCCTCACCCACACCTCATGCTCAAAACATAATCTTTCTAAGAGCTGGTAGACAAAATCAGGGTGGCACATTTGAAATCATATAATGGGAATATTTATATACCGGTCCAGATAGACTGGAAAGCCTGAGTGTCGGGACCGGAGGTGAGGTCGGGCTGATTAGATTGCTCTCATGTGATGTTCATTCCTCTCTCCGGTGGCTGTCATTGCTGAGAGCTTTGTGGTGTTTCTGCCTCGCTAATATAATGCACTGAGATCAATGGTTGATCTTGCTCCGGAGAGCAGATCTAAGGACTTAATCTGGTTTGGAATGCTCTTGTTTGTATGATGTGTGGGTTTTTCCCTCTTCCTCTGCACAGTGGTTCTGGTCTTTCTTTGTTTTATTTGGGTTCTTCGCGGTCCCTGCTTTGAAGCTGCCTGTAAGCAAACAAATCTCAAGTTGTATTCTTTGATAACAAATTTAATCTTTGAATCTTTGGATGTTTGAATGTATGGTCCAGATTGTATTAGGATGCTAGATTTGCTTTTCAAAAGGCCAATAGGAAACCAGATGTCTTTTTTTATAACATTCCAGTAGTTTCACTGAAACCATTAACAATTTTTTTTATTCCAGATTTTCTTACTCACTTAAATTCAAGATTTGTATTACTGAAATCACCAGGGTGAAAGTCAAACTTGCCTCGTCAGATCAGTCCTCCACCTGGTGCCCGGTTAATCAAACCTGTGTACCAATCAGCAAAACATTGGAATGTGATTTGCCGAAAGCTTCAATGATGAATGCTTCTACGGTTCTATAGAGTTAAAATGAACAGAAGTGGAAAAGCAAGAGGAAGTGGGTTAGGGTGTAAACAGATGGAACAATATTATAATTGAATATAAATCCTCGGTGCTCCCTGTCTCACTAGAACATCTTGAAATTGTCAGCACCTTATATATACTGAATAATTTCCCAACCATCTGTTGCTCCATATGTGTATCACAACACAATATAGGAATAAAGTAACTTTGTTACAGTTTATTCTTTCAAAAAATATTCTCACTTTAAGGAGACTTCAGATTTTAAATACTTTTTTCTCCATTTTTGCTTTCCCTCCAATTTTAAATTGTTTGTACTTAGTCACAAAGAATTAAATACAAATAGTTGAAGTTTGGCTGATGGTGTTACGCCTGTGCCCCAACTCTGAGGGGCCGAAGGGTACAAAGCAGCCCCCTCCTTTTTGAGGATCGCAAGATCGCTATTAATTCAGGTCAGGAGACCCAGGAAATGAGAGAAAGACACGCAGAATCCAAAAGGGGTTTGGAATGTCCTGGCCCCTCAGCGATACAAAGCCACGGGAAACGGCCATTGTCTCTTGGAGACGGAATTGTGTATTGAGCACGGTGCTATTCATCGAAGCCCTCAAGGAATGAGCAACGTGGGCTGGTTGGGGGATAGCATCATCCCTACCTGATTGACATCTGAGACCCCGTGAGTAAGGATAAAAGAGGGTCTGGGGAACAACCCCTTTAGACGCACCAGGAGAAACACTAGAAATCCCGTGACAGCGTTTAATAGCGACAGCCGGTGGAGGGCCCACGTGTGTCCTTTCCCGTTGCCCGGGATTGAGGCCTTACCACGGAAGACGGCTTAGCTAAGGAAGAGATCACCACCGACGACATTCGAAGGATCGACATCATAAAAAGGAAAACGGGCAAGTTCTAAAAATCTGTCTCTCTCTCCAACCAAAGGCTGCAGCCTGAATGAACTGAAGTGACTTTTATATTTCCTTCGGACAATACATTATTCCCTCGACAACGATAGAGCTATTTCTTATTGATTATTATTATACCCGTGCTTTTGGATTTAGTATTGACGACGTATATTATCTGTATGTTTGCATTGATATTATTTTTGTGTATTTTTATCAATAAATGCTGTTAAAAATAGTACCATCAGACTTCAACGGACCTCTCTATCTTTGCTGGTAAGTGACCCAGTTACGGGGTACGTAACAATGGAGGGTCTCGGCCGAAGCATTAACTGTTTATTCCTTTCCACAGATGCTACCAGATCTTTAGCATTTCTCCAGCAAATTGGCATGTGAAGCACCATCATGTCCACTTTGCCCTGGCAGAAGGTCCTTCAGCAGCTGCTCAAAAGCCCTGGGAGAAGGTTGCTACCATGAAGGTTGCTACCAGAAGGTGCTGAATGCAATGGCAGAAGATATGTCCTTGGCCATTAACAACAGGAGGGACTTCTGACAACCCAGAAAGCTCATAGCCTTTATCAAAGCTGGAGACCAACCAGAGCCCACAGCCCAGATCACCAACAACCTGCTGGGAATAGTGTCTGACTGGCTATTGAATTCAATTCCCACCGCTGCCTGTCTGGAGCTTGTATGTTCTCCCCACGACCACACAGGCTTGCTTTGAGTGCTGCGGTTTCTTCCCACAGTCCAAAGACATACTAGTTTGTAATTTGTAAATCGGTCATTATAAATTGTCCTGTGCCTAGATTAGGATTAAATTGAGGGAATTGGTGGGTGCGCAACTCGAAGGGCCTACTCTGTGTTGTACCACAATCAATCAATCAATAAATAAATAAATAAATAGCCTATTTCATTGAAGTTTTGTGCTGTGTTCTTCTGGTCAATTAAATTATTAATAAGATATTTTTTTATTTATTACTCTTCATTGAGTATGCATACATGAAGCACTTTCCAACTGTGAGTACATACTTAACTTGACTTCATCATCATGCCTTTTAGATTTGATTTCTTTTTATATGCAATTTTAATGTTCTGATATTTTACTTAATTGCAAATACATTTTGCATTATTAAAAGCATGCCAGCAATCACAAAGTTTCGAAGTCCCCCCCCCCCACCACCACCCCGTGTGTTGTTTTACCAAAGACGTTAACCTGTTTAAAGCCTCCATTTTGGGGAAGTGAAAGGAGAGGATGTTCATGTGAATGCATTAGTATATTTAATATGAATTTCACAGTACACACTCACCTACAGGGTCAGTTTGTAAAATTGAATGAAAAATCTAAGGCTCCCATTCAACGTTCTATTAGATGTCTGAAAGCTCATTTGGTGGATTTGGAATTAATAATATACATTAAAGTTCTGCATAGTGCAATGTTTCATTATTCTGCTTACATTCTTTGTATTCGTGTCTCCAGTGATTATGATTCTGCCAATGATTAGAGGTTAATAAGGAAAGCACTTGGAACAGAATGCAGTTAGGCTGCTGAAATACTACTCTGTGCAGCTTGTGCTGTTCCAGTGAACTCCTTCAGCAACAGACCTGCATTATTTCATTTCTCCCTATTTTGCTGTTTCAAAGACCCATGTTGGGAATTATCAGGGGTTAGTAGTCTCCGACAGACAAGCGGCTTCTTTGGGAACCAAACCAGTAACTGTCTGTTTTGTTATCCATGGTAATTTACACCTGTTAGTGTGACACTGGGATGCAGAGCTCTGGTTGTGGACTAGAACTATTAGGTTGGAGGAGCAACAACTCATATTTCACTTGGTTGGCCAACAACTTGACAGCATGAACATCAGTTTCTCTAAATGCTGGTAATTTTTCCCTTGCCCCCTTCTCCCTTTTTTCCATTTTTTATTCTGGCTTCCCTCTTCTCTTCTCCTCAGCTGCCCATCATTTTCCTTTGGGTCCCCTCCTCCTTCCCTTTCTCCCATGGTCAACTTCTCTCTCCAATTCAATTCCTCCTTCTTCAGCTTTTTACCGGGAAAATAGTGAATATTGTGTCTTTTATTTAAGGACAACAAAGGAAAACCTGGGAACTACATGCCAATATGTCAAGCATGTATGGTAGGCAAGCTACTGGAGAGGGTTCTGAGGGATAAGATGTAAGTATATCTTGAACTTGGGCTGTATAGGGTATTCAGGGAGGGGTAGAACTTCTGGTTTTATCCTATCTGAAGCACCTCACTCATCTTTGGTCCTACCGGACACTCAGCTCTCCCCTGGGCCTCCAAGTAGCTGTTTGCCTGTGACACCAGGAATACCGTTTCAACGGGCGGTCTGAAGTAGGTAATGGTAGCCAGTGAATCTCACACTCCGGTGAGATAGGGTCATGCCTGTCCTCGTATGTGAAGTCAGCTCGGTTGACTGGGTGGATGAGTGAGATGAAAGCCCAGGGAGGTGGCTCTGCTTTGCTCCACGGAGAGCGGAGGTCACGACAAGGCACAGAAGAAGTCATGGTCGGTAATTCACTGCATCTAAGGAAGACCCCAGTTTGTAACAATTACTTGTACCACTAGACCTGAGCTTGAGAGAGTGGAACTGCCCCAGTGCAACGGCTTTTCCGCTTTAAAAACTCCCCCACACAGGTTTCTGTCAATGTCAGATTCAATAGACAACCGTCACACCTAGAATGGCATGGGTTGGCTCAGGATAGATCACATGGAACCTAGGGAATGCTGGAGAGCAGAGAGTGAGATGCAAGGCTGTTTGATACACTGGAGGCCTATTGTCTAGTGGTCTGCCTCAAGGATCAGCACTGGGCCCACTGTTGCTAATCACTTATCAATTA
This sequence comes from Hypanus sabinus, assembly GCF_030144855.1. Lineage (NCBI taxonomy): Eukaryota > Metazoa > Chordata > Chondrichthyes > Myliobatiformes > Dasyatidae > Hypanus > Hypanus sabinus. Next base: position 203,439,338 of record NC_082707.1, read on the forward strand.
GTTTAGTTATTCAGAGATACAGTGCGGGACAGGCCCTTCCAGACAAGTGAGCTGCGCAGCCCAGCAACCCACCGATTTAACCCTAGCCTGATCACGGGACAATTTACAATGATCAATTAATCTACTAACCTGTATTTCTTTGGAATGTGGGAGGAAACCGGAGTGCCTGGAGGAAACCCATTCAGTAACAGGGAGAATGTACAGATTCCTTACTCCGACGCTCCAAGTTGTTATAGCTGTGGAAGCTATTTGACAGTGGAAGGAAACAGAAGCACCTGGAGGAAACCCACAGGCATATGGGAAGGACCGATGAACTTCTCACAGACTGCACTGGTATTGAATTCCAAACTGTGATGCTCCGAGCTGTAATAGTGTCTCACTAACTGCTACGCCGCCGTATTTTACCTGTAAATTGGATAAAAAGATTCCAGGTACGGTTAATAAATTTGCAAATGACTCTATAGTAGGCCCAATAGTGGGCAACAAAAAGGGTTATCCAACATTATAGGGGATCATGACTATCTGAGAAAGTGGACTGAGGAATAACAAATGAAGTTCAATTCAGATTAGTGTGAGGTGTTGCATTTCAGCTGATCTGTAGACCATCCACCTACAGTGTTTGAGAATAGAGAGTTCTATGACTCAGCTGCCCAAAACAGCAAGCATTTGCACAACAGTTCATAACTATTATGGACTTGTTTCTCTAGGCCATGTAAGTCCAGAGATCAAGTGTAACGGAAGAGTACCAGGTGCAACTCTGCCAAATTAAAACTGGAATGTTTGCACCAGGGCAGGAGATGAACTCCAATTACAAAGCAAAGTCAAACCAAATAAAATCCTGCAGGTGCCAGAAATCTGAAATGAAAACAGAAAGTGCTGGAAAAGCTCAGCAGGTCAGACAGCATTTGTGGAAAGAGAAACAAACTTTGTATTTCAGAATGGCAAATCTTTGAAAGCACTTCACTTAACCAAAAACAATCAGGATTTTTTTTGGGTTGTTCGGTAAAGTAAATACTCGGCCAGTTTTTGGGACCACGATCACAGTAATTTCCCATTGGGGTGTGGTGAACTATGTGCCTGTCGGGACACGCCCCTGCTGACTGCTCCTGTGGCTCCTCCCACAAGCCCCTGTATAAAGGAGATCTGAGGCCTGACGCTCGACCTCAGTCTCCAGGACATTGTATGATAGACACTCACTCCTGGTTCCTTCTTCCAGTCAATAACAGCCGATATCTCGCCTTACATCTCAGTGTGAGTTATTGATGGTGCATCACGGGGGGGATGTGTTTTTTTGAACCATCTGTACAACCTGTTGTTTTGTGGGACCCTGAAGGCTTCACTGAACTAGAATCTCAAGTCTGGAGGTATAACCATGGCAGACATCCTACTCTGCAAACACTCATTTCAGGGAGGTAGCACCAGCACCCCCCCTCCCCCCCACCCCCCGGTCAACCTCCAAGGACATTTGATTATGAAAGAACACAACAATTTATTTGATCACATATTAAAACTATTTATATACACACACACATATATATATTCCTTGTTGAATATTTTGTTGGCAGTCTCAATGCTAATAGCTAAATGTGATGCACCATGCTGAATGCCCTTTCTATATCACAATTAGAATTTGGCAGCACCAAAAGCAGCTTCATCAACTGGCAGAGCTCTTTGAATCTCCACTGCCCTGTGCTCACAGATTTTACTTTGGACAGCTTGTTCCGGAACTCATCAACTGGCAAACTTTTGTAGTTTGGCACCAGTCCTTCAAGGTTAGTTGAGACATAATTCAGAACTTCCAAGTGGAGTTGTTCTCTTGCATCTGCCTTGATCACATTTGGAAATCTCTCTGCCAAAGTCAAAATCTGCTCTGGATTCATCTCACCTTGGCTCTTTGTGTTGTCCACTGACAGGTTTTTCAAGATATAGTCCCTCATTGGGAACTTCGCCAAGATTCTTTGTAAGCACCTGAGATAGAATGTTCTGGCATCTTTGAAGAACTGCTTTGACTTGTAAGGCAGGGGTACACTTTAGTGTAGTCTGAGCTGAAGTGCGTTTTATATTTTCTTGTTTTGGTACGCTCTGCCATGGCGCTGCAGGACATTAAACTGAACTGATGGACATTGAAAGTGAGAGAGAGGTCGACTGTAAAGCCCACCCACGGAGAAATCTGATAGGTCTACTTAGCACAAAGAGAGACCAATCAGGATGCTCTTTCTGTCACTCTCTCACTATGTCTGTCACTAGCTCTCTCTGTCTCTGTTTTTCTCCCTCTCTCACTCTCAAAAAAAATCGATTTTCGGGACATTGTATATAATCTGCTGGCATCAGGGAGCCACTATCAATATGCGGGAGACTCCTGGAACTTCCGAGAGAGTTGGGATGTCTGCCATGGTGGCCATTGCTAGAGCAGACTTGGGGCCTGACTGAAACTCTGGGCCTGATAGAAGTGGTGGTGCCTGTGCCTGAGCAAATAGTGAACTGATGTTTGGCAGATTTAGATTTAAAATACATTTATTATCAAAGAATGTATAGATTATGCAGTCCTGAGATTTGTTTGCTTACAGGCAGTTCCAAAGCAAGGAACCCAAAAGAACCCATTTATAAAAAGACCATCACTCAATAGACTAAGAGAAACAAAACACAAAACAAATCCTGCATTCAACAAAAGCGAACAAGAACAACAGCATTCAGAACCAGATCAAGTCCTTGGATACAAATCCCTGGAGCAGCCTGGAGTAGGCCCAAAGCCTCGGGATTCAGTTCATTGTATTAGTGGGGCAAATTGTCGCAAAGTTCCCAGACACGTAGCACAGCCGCTGGGGGCAGTCTCACAGCCTTAGCATCATGGAGAGAGGAGCCCCCCCAAACTATCTAGACTGGTGATAAATTATCCGAACCTCACACAAGGACTCAGACCCCATTGTGACACATCACTCCGGGCCTAGAAAGCGCCACCCAGCAATTCACTTTGAACCTAGATTTTGCTGCTGGAGAAGCAATTCTCCAAATCTTTTTATGCTGTATAATAATGATTTAGATAATGGAACAGATGGCTTTGTTGCCAAGTTTGCAGATGATACTAAGATTGGTAGTGTTGATTGGTAGTGTTGAGGAAACAGGTAGGATGCAGAAGGACTTAGACAGATTAGGAGAATGGGCAAGAAAGTGGCAAATTAAATGCAGTGTTGGAGAAGACATAGTCATGCACTTTAGTAGAACAAATAAATGTGCAAACTACTTTGTAAATGGGGAGAAAATCCAAAAATCTGAGATGCAAAGGGACTTGGGAGTCCTTGTGCAGACACCCTAAAGGTTAACTTGCAGGTAGAATTGGTGGTGAGGAAGTCAAATGCAATGTTACCATTCATTTCAAGAGGTCTAGAATACAAGAGCAGTGATGTGATGCCAAGTCTTTATAAGGCACTGGTGAGGCTTCATCTTCATCGAAGAAAAGATGTGCTGGCGTTGGATCAGGTTCAGAGGCAGTTCACACGGATACTTTTGGAAATGAAATGATTATCATATGAGGAATGTTTGATTGCTCTGGGTCTGTACTTGCTGGAATTCCGAAGGATGAGGGGGTTCTTATTGAAACCTTTCAAGTGTTGAAAGGCATAGACAGAGTAGGTGTGGAAAGGTTATATCCCATGGTGGGGGAGTCGATGACAAGAGGGCACAGCCTCAGGATAGAGTGGCAGCCATTTAAAACAGAGATGCAGAGAAATTTATTTAGCCAGGGGGTGGTGAATTTCTGGAATTTATTACCACAGGAAGCTGTTGAGACCAGTTCATTGGGTGTATTTAAGACAGACCTTGATACGTTCGTGAATGGACATGGCATCAAAGTTACGGGTCAGAAGGCTGGCAAGTAGGGCTGAGAAGGGGAAAAAAGGGACCATCCATGATTAAATGGTGGAGTAGATTCAATGGGCCAAATAGCATAATTCCACTCCTATATCTTATGGTCTTGTGGTCCAAATCGACTCTGCGGTTAGAGAAATCCAACATCACCCGACTCTTGACAACCTGGCTTTCCAGTCTATATGGACCAGCATTTAGATTGTACCTTTGCATTTGGATCCAGGCATCGCTGCAGCAAATCCATCCGTGATCACTGCATTAGGATCCAGGCATTGTTGTGGTAGATATCGCTGTCGGAGAAGCTGTTCTCAATTCCTCTAAATTGGATCAGCACTTAGAATGATGTACCCTCACACCTGGGCCAGCCGGACAGCATCAGAATTTCTCTGTCCTGGCCTCTCCCCTCTGAATCACTCACACCAACCAGCTCTGCTCCAACTCCAAGTGGGTCAGTTTTGTAGTGCACGTCGCACCGAGTTGCTTTGCCTTTGCTTGCCTCTTCATTGTTCGTGGTGTTAGGTCACCACAATTTATTTTTTTTTAAAGTGTTAATTGTAATGTTTTTAATCAATTTCCTTTGCTTTCGAACTACCAGTAAGCTGACCCACATATTTGGTAGTGCCACCTGAAACCAGATGATTTAAGCACCGAGGCATATTAAAAAGATTAAGGCATCGAGGCCAAGATCAAAATCAAACTGATGTTCAGTTCACTACTCTGTGAGGCTTTACTTGCTTCCGCACTGAACCTGGCTCCGCAGATGTGGCCTGCACCCATCGACACTCACCTCAGTGATGAACCTGGCTCTGCAACAGGGCCTGCACCCATCGACACTCACCTCAGTGATGAACCTGGCTCTGCAACAGGGCCTGCACCCATCGACACTCACCTTAGTGCTGAACCTGGCTCAGCAACAGGGCCTGCACCCATCGACACTCACCTCAGTGCTGAACCTGGCTCCGCAACAGGGCCTGCACCCATCGACACTCACCTCAGTGCTGAACCTAGCTCCGCAACAGGGCCTGCACCCATCGACACTCACCTCAGTGCTGAACCTGGCTCTGCAACAGGGCCTGCACCCATCGACACTCACCTCAGTGCTGAACCTGGCTCTGCAACAGGGCCTGCACCCATCGACACTCACCTCAGTGCTGAACCTGGCTCCGCAACAGGGCCTGCACCCATCGACACTCACCTCAGTGCTGAACCTGGCTCCGCAACAGGGCCTGCACCCATTGACACTCACCTCAGTGCTGAACCTGGCTCCGCAGATGTGGCCTGCACCCATCGACACTCACCTCAGTGCTGAACCTGGCTCCACAAAAGGGCCTGCACCCATCGACACTCACCTTAGTGCTGAACCTGGCTCCGCAACAGGGCCTGCACCCATCGACACTCACCTCAGTGCTGAACCTGGCTCCGCAACAGGGCCTGCACCCATCGACACTCACCTCAGTGCTGAACCTGGCTCCACAAAAGGGCCTGCACCCATCGACACTCACCTTAGTGCTGAACCTGGCTCCGCAACAGGGCCTGCACCCATCGACACTCACCTCAGTGCTGAACCTGGCTCCGCAACAGGGCCTGCACCCATCGACACTCACCTCAGTGCTGAACCTAGCTCTGCAACAGGGCCTGCACCCATCGACACTCACCTCAGTGCTGAACCTGGCTCCACAGCTGTGGCCTTCAGCCATCAGACTTCCGGATCAGCCAAAGAATTGAAGAGGCTACGTGCTGTGGACTCATTGTTGGGGACTCTGCAGTTTATATTCTGTGGGTTGCTTTTTTTAAATTTTTGCACAATTTGTTCTTTCTACGTTGCACCTTGGACATTGACAGTCTTTGTTGTGTATGGTCTTTCTTGTGGAGTTTAATGTGTTTCTTTGTTTTGTGGCTGCCTTAAAGAAGATGAATCTCAAAGTCGTATACCGTATACATACTTTGATAGTAAATGTACTTTAAACTTCGTAACTTTTATTGTTTCAACAATATCTCTATTATGTTTGGTACTTTTCATTTTGGGTGGCAGGGTGGAGATACATCTCTACCAAAGGAGGTGTAAGGTGCTCTTTCCTTCCGTAGCCTGCAGGTCACCCCTGGTCAAAGTGTAGCAGCTGCATAGCCCCTGATCAGGATCACATGAAGCTATCGGAGTTGGTACTGATAGTTGGATGAGCATCCAGTACATATCACAAGTGCTGGTTACACAACCATTGGTGCAAGGCAGACAATCTCTGAAGAGTATTGATAATGGCCAGGGTCACCCATCATATAAAGACACTGTCAAGAAGAAGGCAATGGAAAACCACTTCTGTAGAAAAATTTGCCAAGGGCAATCATGATCATGAGACTATTATCATCTACATCATACGAATTGGCACATAATGATGATGTCATACAACATGGCAACTAATGATGATGATGATGATGACTTCACATGTAGCAATAACAGGCAAACGGGACAAACTGTTGATTAGGAGAGAACTCTGGGGGGGGCAAAAGCCAATCTATTGTATTATTACAAAGAGGCAGTAGATGCTTTCTCTAATACATCTGCGGCCTTTGATCAGACTTCCTGGCAAGATTGAAAAATACTTCAAAAATTCCCTTCAATATAAACCTCTGCAACCCCCAACAGGGTCCCAGGAGGTGGATAGCAGCACAAATAAATAAAACCCTTTGGAAAGTGTGTATCAGACAGAGCAAGTGAAATACTAAAAATCAAAAATTACAGGGATGAAAGAGCGTCTTTAACTAAAGGAATTCAGCATGAGATTCAGGTTAAAAGGTTGGAGATTTTCCACCAGCTGATATTCTCCTGTGTTTGCTTTCCCCTTCTGCACAGAACAGTTAGACAGAGATAACAGTGCCAGATTTTCATGAAAGCTGTGTTTATTAGTCCTTAGGGCTCCCCATTATGACTGGAAGACATAATAAAAGCTGGTTGTCACATTTTGGCCTTTTCCATCAGTGTTGTACAGAACAGCATCAACAAGCACAAGTCATTATTGGTATATACTGTGAGAAGAAATATCGTTGATCTTGGTGTGTTCCTGTAAAAGTACCTATACACAATAAAATAAAATAACTCCACAGAATTTATCACAATTTAGACCATAAGACCATAAGATATAGAAGCAGAACCAGGCCATTTGGCCCATCGTGCTTGCTCCATCATTTCATCATGGCTGATCCAATTTTCCCTCTCAGCCCCAATCTCATGCCTTCTCCTAATCACCCTCATGCCCTGAACAATCAAAAATCCATCAACCTTTGCCTTAAATATACCCATTGACTTGCCTTTCAAAGCCACCTGTGGCACAAATTCCACAGATTCACCAGCATCTGGTGAAGAAATTCATTCTCATCTCTGTTCCAAATGGACAGTCATCTTTCCTGAGGCTGTGCTCTCTGCTTTTAGACTCCCCCACCTCTCCACATCTACTCGATCAAGGTCTTTCTACAATTTGTATTTTCTCTGTGCAATTTCTGTCTGATTTCTCAGATCTATGGGATTCTTAGTGAAACTACTCATGTGAAATTAACTAATGCTTATTTAAGAGCCAATAACCTGCCTACTGTTGTAATGAGACAGTATGAGCATTTACAGGTGTCCCTCCGGACGTTGTATCAGTCCGTGTTCATACACCAATGTGCTGGCAATATATAGGAAAACATTTGCTTTGTTTGTACAATCTGATTAAATATCATGAGTCTTGTTTGATATCCCTTAACCTTTTTGGAAATTAGAGGCAATCCCATAACAATTAATAACTGATAACTATTCAAAAGCAGCAATCTGCTCTAAATAGTGAAGCAGTACTGAGGTTGTCATCGGCGGCTCTGTGGTATTGTTCCTCTTCATCCAGTCTGAATTTTGAGTTACATTCAGCACAACACCTTTACTGCTGTAGATGGTGATTTGACTGAAAAAAAGAGCATTGATGTTAATCTGCCTCCAATGATTACTTAAAGCTATCAGTCAAGCCATTTCAATGTCCACTTCTGGGCTTTTCTGAAAGTATTGCAAAGCCTTAGTGCCGAAAAGTAAGACACTCTGCATTTCAAGTTGTATATCTTCACATCCGACATTTATTTATTTATTTATTGAGATACAGTGAGGAAAAGACCCTTCTGGCCCTTTGAGCCGTACTATCCAGCAACTCTCGATTTAACCCTAACCTAAACACAGCACAATTTACAACGACCAATTAACCTGTAAACCGGTAAGTCTTTGGACAAACCGGAGCACCCGGAAGAACAAGCTCCTTACAGACAATGGCGGGAATTGACCTCGGATCGCTGCCGTTGTCAAGCTCTGTGCTAACCACTATGTTGCCATGTCACCCCAAGCTCTTTAATAACCTTTTTAAACAATTGGCTACTTTTGCATCAAACATAGATTACTACAACACAGTACAGGACTTTCTCCTAATTACCTGAAAACTACCCCCTCTTGTAATAGCCATCGCTTCCCCGGGAATAAGGATCTGGCTCTCCACTCTACCTCTGTCGGGTCAGAATCAGAGTCAGATTTAATATCACTGGCATACATTGTGAAACTTGTTGTTTAGCAACAGTAGTAAATTGCAGTACATCATAATAAAAATATAAATTACAATTATATATATAATTAAATAAGTAACATATATAGAGAGCAAAAGAAGAAATTATTACTGAGGTACTGTACATGGATGCATTGTCAATTCAGAAATCTGATGGCGGTGGGGAAGAAGCAGTTTTTAAATTGTTGACTGTGTGCCTTCAGACTCCTGCACCTCCTCATCGATGGTGGCAATGACAAAAGGGCATGTCCCGGGTGATAGGGGTCCTGAAGGATGGATGGTACCTCTTTGAGGCATCACCTTTTGAAGGAACCCTCAGTGCTGGGGAGGCTAGAGCTCTTGATGGAGCTGTTGAGTTTATGACTTTCTGCAGCATTTTCCAATCCTGTACAGTGGCCCCTCCCTCCATACCACAACAGTGATACAACCAGTTAGAATGCTCTCCATGGTACGTCTGCAGAAATTTGATAACCTATCAAGGCTCCTCAATCTCTTAATGAAATACTTCCTGCTTTGCTGCAAATAGGAAGGCTTGCTGAACCTTTCAGTCTTGGAACCAAGAGTCCGTAGTGGATGTCAATCAGCTTGCATCTCCTGGGGACCAGTGACACGGAGGATCTGAAAACATAACAGGTCAGCGGAAGTACATTTACTGGAATGCCCAAAGGTTTTGCTCATAGCCATTAGTGTAACCCCAGTAAGCTGGCCTTAAACCAGGCCATCAAGTGTCAAGGATTTCCCAAAACCCTCTTAATAGTCGTCTCTATCCACTAACATTGCTGATCTCTTATTAGAACAAACTGTAGAACATAGAACAGTACAGCACTAGAACAGGTCCTTTGGCCCCGTGCTGTGTCACACCAAATAAATTAGTGGTCAGATGGCCTACTAGACTAATGGCTTCTGCCTACACAATGCCCATATCCTTCCATTTTCCTCACATCCAAGTGCCTGTCTAAATGTCAAATATATCTGCCTCTACCACATCCCCAGGCAATGCATGTCAGGCACCCACCACTCTCTGAGTAAAACACGGGCCCTTCATTTAGAATTATCCCTTCTCATCTAAAATATATTCTCTCTGGTATTAGACATTTCAACCCTGGGAAAAAAGATACTGTCTGTCTGTTCTATTATGCCTCTCATAATGTTATAAATCTTCATCAGATCTCCCCTCAACCTCTGTCACTCCAGAGAAGACAACCAAACTTTGTCCAACCTCTCGTGACAGCACATGTCACCTAATCCAGGCAGCATCCAGGAAAACCTCTTCAGCACCCTCTCCAAAGCCTTGACATCGCTCCTTTAGTGGGGTGCCCAGAAGCGTAAGCAATATGTTTGTTTGGGCTGAACTAAACATTGAGAAACTGCACTCTCTAGGATCCGCAGCAAGTTACTGCGGGTAGTCATCTTTTCATTCAGAGACAGTGGCATGTGAATGCATAGAATGGAATGACCGGGGCTGTACACGTGCAGAGGGTTGGCACGGGCAGAGCACTCATATGTGTAAACACGTGTGTATAATCTGAGATATGTCAGTCAGTATAATGACTGACGAAGGGTCTCGGCCCGAAAGGTTGACAGTGCTTCTCCTTATAGATGCTGCCTGGCCTGCTGTGTTCTGCCAGCATCTTGTGTGCATTCTCTGTCCTCTGCCAGTTGCTCTGTTCGGGAATAAGCAAATAATTCTTACTTCTTGAGACCTTAAAGAACCAAGAGTCATGCACGATCAGAACGTGACTTAGATAATTTATGGCTGTTATGCTGCTATGGGGCGGCAAGGTAGCATGGCAGATGGAGTAACGATATCACAGTGCCAGCAACCAGGGTTCAAATCCTGCTCACGCCTCTAAGGACTTGGTACATTCTCCCCGCGTGGATGCAGGCTTCCTCCAGATGCTCCAGTTTCCCACCACGTTCCAATAAGACGTATGGGCAAGGAGAAGTGTAAATGAGCAGCACTGGCTCATTGGTCTGGAAGGGACTGTTACGGTGCTGTATTTCTAAATTAAAATTAAATTATAACTGGGAGACAGTGTACAGGACAAGGATATTATGATCCCACTAAAGTTAATTCCTTCTTTGATTAACTTGTGGCCTCTGGTTACCATCTCTGATTACTGAGCTAAATGACCGTTAGATTCAATCTATTTTTAACAACAGTAATATTTTTCTTATTAATTCATCTTGCTCTCCTACCTAATGACTTGCATAACAAAGTACCTCTATTTATTATCCACTCAGGTAAACAACATTTTCTTATCCTTGTTTCCAAATGAATTTGCTACACGTTTATAGTGGTCGTATGGTGGTACAGAGGCTTGTTATTGGAGGCATCGACAAATTAATCCAACCGTTTATTCCAGCATCTCCGGAAGTTTGCTTCTGTGTCTCTCTGGATGTCTGTTGAAATAAAGGAGGAATACCAAAACAAGACGTACAAAGTGCAAAGTAAATTTATAATCAAAGTATATATATATGTTATCATACTGAATGAATCTATTGAATTATAACCATAACCATAACAATAGTAATCATAATAATGTCAAAACTTTTTATAGCACTTGTGAGCCCTCACTTGGAGTGTGGCAAACAGGTTTGGGACCTCTATCTTCAAAAAAATGTGTTGAAACTGGAGAGTGTTCAAAGGATGTTCACAAAAATGAGTCCGGGATTTAACAGCTTGTCATTTGAAGAAGGTTTGGTGGCTATGGGCCTCTATTCACTAGAGTTCAGAAGAATAAGGTGTAACCTCATTGCAACCTATTGAATGCTGAAAGGACTTGATAGAGTAGAATCGGAGAGGATGTTTCCTATGGTGGGAGAGTCTAAGACCAGAGGACACAGCCTCAGAACAGAGGGGTGTCATTTTAGAACAGAAATGAGGAGGAACTTTTTTCAGTCAGAGAGTGATGAATCTGTGGAATTCTTTGCCACAGGCAGCCATGGAGGCCAACTCTTTATGCATATTTAATGCAGAGGTTGACAGATTCTTGATTGGTCAGGGCATAAAGGGATATGAGGAGAAGATAGGAGAAAGGGGCTGAGAGGGAAATGGAACAGCCATGATGGAATGGTGGAGCAGACTTGTTGGGCCAAATGGCCTAATTCTGCTTCCATATCTTATGGGTGTATGGTGTTATAACAGAAGCAATGAAAGACTGCCCAACTTGAAAGTCTTACCAGAGTGCAGATGACAACACACCATGCAAAAACAAAAATAAGAAATAATAATAATAAATAAATAAGCAATAATTATCAAGAACATAAGATGAAGAGTCCTTGAAAGTGAGTCCATAAGCTGTGGTAACATTTCAATGATGAGGGAAGTGAAGTTGAGTGAAGTTATCTCCTTTGGTTCAAGAGCTCAATGGGTAATAACTGTTCTTGAATCTGGTGGTGTGGGTCCTGAGGCTCCTGTATCTTCTTCCTGATGGCAGCAGTAAGAGAGCATGTCTTGGGCTGATCCATTTTCTCTCTTGGCCACAACCTCCTGCTCTGACCAATCAAAAATCTATCAACCTCTGTCTTAACTATACCTAATGACTTGGCCTCCACAGCTGCCCTTGGCAATGAATTCTACAAATTCACTACTCTCTGACTGAAGAAATTACTGCTCATCTCTTTTCTGAATGGATTTTCCTCTATTCCAAGGTTGTGTCCTCTGTTCCTAGAGTGCCTCACTATAGGAAACATCCTCTCCACATCCACACTATCAAGGCCTTTTAACACTCATAGAAACATAGGAAGCCTACAGTTTATTCATGATGGATTTTAATGAGACCCCCCCCCCCCCATTCTTCTGTATTCCAGTGAGTCCAGGGCCAGAGCCATCAAGCGCACCTCATATGATAAACCTTTCAAACCAGACTCATTTAGTGACCCACAATACCCTAAGTGAGGCCTCACAGTGTCTTATATACAGGTTAGTGGGTTAATTGTTGCCATGGGTGTAACTGGGCTGCTCAGGCTTATTGGGCCAGAATGGCCTGTCCCTATGCTATGTTTAAAAAATAGAAACAGGGCCTTTAGTCCAGCAAGTCCACTTCGACTTTTCAACACCTGTTTTTACATTAACCCATTCTATTTTCCCCGGATTCTCATAAAGATTTCCAGACTCTATCGTCGATGTGCACGCAGCAGGTAATTTATAGTGGCCAATTACCCAATACGTGAGATGATACAGGTTCACTCAGAGGAAACCAAAGCAGTCTTGGGGAGAACATGCAAATAGCTAGAAGCAATGGTCAGGACCGAACCTATAATCTCTGGATCAATGAGATAGTGTATCTGTTTGTTCTCCTACTGTGCTGTCCTAATGATATTTATTTATTTATTGTGCGGGACAAGCCCTTCTGGCATAACAAGCTGCATCACCCAGCAACCTATCTATCTAACACGATCTTAATCAGAGGACAATTTACAATGACCATTTAACCTACTAACCGGTACATTTTTGGACTGTCGAAGGAAACCGGAGCACCCAGGGGAAACTTACGCAGCTCATGGGGAGAACGTCCTTACAGAACTGATCACCCAACACCCTCGCCCTGAGCTGTAATAGCATTGCAATAACCGTGGCAAGCAAGCTTGTATCGGACAGGAACATATTCCCATACAGACCCTTAGCTGTGATTCCAGCAAGATACTGAAATGTATCAAAGAGAGCTAGACCTAACTCTTCTGTATTCACATCCTTCTATAGATACGCAGTAGAGAGCATCGTAACATACTGCATCACTGCCAGGCAAGAAAACTGCACTACGGTAGACAAGAAGGCTCAACATCAGGTATTCAAAACTGACCAACACTACACCAGCACCAGCCTACACACCATCAAGGACATACACACAGAAAGGTGCCAGAAAAGGGCCAGTAACCTCAGGAAAGATCTCACCCACACTGCTTTCCCCAATCCCATCAGAGAGAAGGTTATGTGGCATCCACTCTGGACCACCAGTCAAAAACAATTACTTTCCCTAAGCAGTGAAGCTGAACAACACCTCCACCTGCTAACCCACTCCTCCATACCCCCAGCCACCATTACTTTGTCATTTCCTGATAGAATCATCTCGTGTACAGACATTCCTGTGCCCAGCATCACTTTATAGGCATACAGCCAATATATGCATATAATCTATCTTATGTATTTATACATAAATAGATCGTGTTTTTTATTGTTGTGCTCTTTAACTTATTGTGTTTTTTTGAGCTGCATCAATCAGATTTGGAATAACAATTATTTCCTTCTTTACACTTGTGTCTTGGAAATACATTAAAAAATTCTTGAATCTTGAATCTTGAAACCTTTACAGCTTCCCTTGACACTTTACCATATTTTGAGATGCTACGTCTCAGGACATTTAGGGGATGGCCAAAGAAATGATGGCTTTGCTGGAGTTGCCAATAATGATTTTCATTGCTAAGTCAATTGAACTGGAGCTGCTGCTTATAGGCACGCTTGTATTTTGTTTTGGCATCTGCCAAGAATGCCAGTGACAGCAGACTTGATTGTAGATTAATTTTTCAAAGGGAGGTTCTTTAACATAAAAAATCCCTGATTTACATATTCAATTAGCACTCCTGCAGCTCATGGCTCCACAAGATGGGCTATCTGTTAATTAAAAACCGTTCAGACTTGACCATGGATGGCTGCAGGGTCATTGAGTAGTCCTATGAGCTAAGGCTTATGTCAGGCACTTTGTCCCTGAGTTATTTCAACAAAGGCATTTTGTTAGTCAATTGGGGCTTAGTTTGCATTGTGTACATTCCCGTGTCGAGCTACTATGTTTTGCATCTTTTATTTGCTTGTGATGATTCAAGATTCCTTCAGAGTTGTATACTTTGATAATAAGTAAACCTTTAAACCTTTGAAACTTTGGTGGCATAGTGGTTAAGACATTCTACAGTGGCTACGAGCTGTGTTCCATTTCCCTCCGCTGTCTGTAAGAAGTTTGAAAGTTATTCCTGTGTCCGTGTAGGTTTCCTTCGAGTACTCTGGTATTCCCCCCCCCCCCCCCCCACAGTCCAAAGACTGTTTGGTAAGTTAATTACTCATTATAAATTGTCCCTTTACTAGGTAAGGGTTAAAACGGAGTTTGCTGGGCAGCTTGGCTCAAAGGGCTGCAAGTGCCTGTTTCACTCCGTATTCAATAAAATAAAATTAATTTATTGAATGTCATTTCCAATACACGGGTGTAAAGCAGAACAACGTAATTATTTGTTCCAATGCAGCACACACAAAATACACAGTAAATATAAATACATAAAATAGCTTACACACATTGATTGTACAGGATGTCTATAAAGTGACACCAGGCACAGGAGTATAAGGTGACTGACAAAAAATGATAAAAGTAGCGGTGGTTGGGGGTGTGAAGGGGTAGGTTAGTGGGTGGAGGTATTGATCAGCCTTACAGCTTGGAGAAAGTAACTATCTTGCGTCTGGTGATCCTGGCATGGATGTGACATAGCCTCCTCCCTGATGGCAGGGTGCATGGGACCCTTCATGGTGTTGCTGGCTCTTTACCAGCACCTTTCTTTACTGAAATCTCTCTCTGGCTAAATATAACACTTATTCATATATCTAGACGTACTTTCAAAGATACCTCTGCTAAAAGGAAAATGATCTGACCAAATTTGTGACTTGGGTGCAATTTGCAGTACCTAATAGAAATTCTCTGATCTTGATTTTCTATTGAATTTTAGTTTAGTACATGGACAATGGTTGGAATTTAACTGGAAAAATTCAATTTCTATTTTAACTCTGATGAAAACTATTATAAAAGCAGAAAACTCAAAAAAAGTGTGGAAAAGCAAAGACAAATTTCTATTTGTGTCTAAAATTATCCTCAAGTAATTGGTTTTGCAAAATAAACTTTATGTTTTGCATGAATATGTTTGGGAAATGGGTCAGAAAATGTGAGCCAGATGGGAACTGAGCATCAGTAAATGTGAGTTTGCTGTATTGTGACTGGATTCCCAGATAGATACTAAAGTTTGTATCTCTCTTTTACAATGTAATTATCAGACAGCAGGACACCAGAATAAATTATTGGCTTGTGCACAATGTTATAAATGATCAACTTTCAATTTTAAACTCACTTGGCTTTGGAGGAGGAAACCCGAGAGAGAACAGCTTGGAAGGGAAAAGTGAACTGCAAAGGAGTTGACTTTCCAGGAGCTGCAGATGGTATGGTAAGGATGCAAGGAAAGGAAACGTGCCAGAAATATAGGTGTAAAACCCACCCACAGATCATGCTGAAGATGCTTGGTTTTCCTTGGGCAATTTCTGATACAAAATGAATCTGCATTGCCATCCTGCTTGGGTCTGGCTTCAATATTGCAAATGCATTGGAAAAGAAGAATCAGATTTAATCAGAAAGGACTGGTGCATAAGGACTGAAGTCAAGAAAAAGGTTGAATAAAATCCTTAGAATTGATCTAAGGAACATCATCATAAAAACATATATTGTAAAAAGCTGACATACTGAGAGTAAACTGAGAATTAATTCGATATACATTCATAGGTCACCTTATCGGATACTCCTGTGCATCAGCATGTTAATGTAAATATCTAATCAATCAACCATGTGGCAGCAACTCAATGCATAAAAGCATGCAGACGTGGTCAAGAGGTTCAGTTGTTGCTCGGACCAAACATCAGAACAGGGGAGTAAATGTGATCTAAGTGATTTTGACTGTGGAATGGGGTGGTCTGAGCATTTCAGAATGTTTATCATACACAACAGTCTCTACAGTTTACAGAGAATGGAGCAAAACACAAAAACAACATCCAGTGAGCAACAGTTCTGTGGACGAGAATTACTTAACAATGAGAGAGGTCAAAGGAGAATGGGCAGACTAGTCCAAGTTGACAGGAAGGCAACAGTAACTCAAATAACCATATATTGCAACTGTGGTGTGCAGAAGAGCAGCCCTGAATGGATGTCATGTCAAACCTTGAGGTGGATGAGCTCCAGCAGCAGAAGAACACAAACAGACAGAAATACATTTTGTAGCCACGTTATTAGGTACCTCCTGTATCTAATAAGGTAACCACTTTGTGCATTTACTAATGGAAGAGATTTAGCAGTAATAAAGGTTACTGGCCCAAAATCAGAAAAAGTCACCAAAGGTGGTGACAAGGAGGCTTTCTGGAGCAAGGTAGATCAGCTGGTTGGGTAGTGTCAAAACAATACCCTTGCATTTAATGACAGTAAGACCAAGGGATTGATTGTGCACTTCATGGACACACCATCTTCATCAAGGGATCAAAGGTGGACGGGATGAGCAGCTTCAAATTCCTGAGTGTCAGCATCTCTAAGGATCTATCCTGGGCCCAACATATTGATGCAATTACAAAGAAGGTATGCTAGTGGCAATATTTCATTCAGAACTTAAGAAGTTTTCATATGTCACCAAAGATTCTTGCCAATTTCTACAGATGTACAATGGAGTACATTCTAACTGGTATATAGAGGCCACTGCACAGATTCAAAAAAGCTTCCCAGCATCGAGGACTTCTTCAAAAGGCGATGCCTCAAAAAGCTGGTATCCATCATTAAGGACTGCATCAGTAAGGACATGTTCCTTCTCATTGCTACTATCAAGGAGGAGATACAGGAACCTGAAGACATCTAGACAATGTATCAGGAACAGCTTCTTTCCCTTGGCCATCAGGTTTCTGAATGGACAATGAACTCAAGTACGCTATTAAGGCACTCCATTGGTTGGGGTTGACCATGGCTGTTGCCCATGTAGTAGGATCCTCCTCTCCACACATCTGATGAATCCAAAGGAATGTCAGGGATTGATACAGTTTAGCACCAGCGGCATTGCAGGAGCTGCTAGGAACTCCCTTTTTTGGTCTCTGGATTTTTCCCAGGGGGTTGATCCTAAACCTATATCCATCAACGGGAGTAGCTGCAAGTCAGCGGAGGTTGGACATCAGTTTTTCTTCTCCTAGAGGGCACAGTTTTAAGATGCTTAGAAGTAGGTACAGAGAAGATGTCATGGGTAAGTTTTTTACGCAGAGAGTTGTGAATGTGTGGAATGGACTGCCGGCAACAATGTCGGAGGTGGATACAATAGGGTATTTTTAGAGACTCCTGGATAGGTACATGGAGCTTAGTAACATAAAGGGCTATGTGTAACCCTAGGTAATTTCTAAAGTAAGTACATGTTCGGCACAACATTGTGGGCCGAAGGGCCTGTATTGTGCTGTAGTTTTTCTATGTTTCTATGTTTCTATAATGTATAAAGCAAATGAGGAAAATGATCAGCAATATTAAATGAGGTCTCAAATCTGTTTTTTTTCTGTTTTCTCAAAAACAGTTACTTTCCCAAACAATATGGCTGATCAACACCTTCACTCACTAACCCAATCCAGCATAATTCCTACCACCACTACTTTATTATTTCCTATCAGTCACCTTATGTACGGACACTCCTGTACACACTTCCTGAACATACAATCTATCTATGTATCTATTTAAGGTTAGGGTTAGATTTAGGGATTTATATTTATTATATT
The DNA here is from genome assembly GCF_030144855.1 of Hypanus sabinus. Lineage (NCBI taxonomy): Eukaryota > Metazoa > Chordata > Chondrichthyes > Myliobatiformes > Dasyatidae > Hypanus > Hypanus sabinus. The sequence continues at coordinate 203,457,305 of NC_082707.1, forward strand.
TATTGCCCAAAGATGACCTGCAGGCTAGCAGAGGGAAGGAACGCCTTACACTCCACCTACCGTGGGATATGGACTTCATAATACTGGTAAAAAGATTAGAGGAGATATGAAGAGTTTTTTTCTCACGGAGAATAGTGAGAAGCTAGAATTCACTGACTGTAAGAGGGAGGCCATTTTTTAGCTGTGACATTATCTCCCAGCTCTTGATCAAAAAAAAAGTTACAGCTATATAGGACCCTGGTCAGACCCCACTTGGAGTACTGTGCTCAGTTCTGGTCACCTCACTACAGGAAGAATGTGGAAGCTATAGAAATGGTGCAGAGGTGATTTACAAGGATGTTGCCTGGATTGGCAAGCATGCCTTATGAGAATAGGTTGAGTGAACTTGGCCTTTTCTCCTTGGAGCAGTGGAGGATGAGAGGTGACCTGATAGAGGTGTATAAGATGATGGGAGGCATTGATTATATGAATTGTCAGAGCTTTTTCCCAGGGCTAAAATGGCTAACATGAGAGGGCACAGTTTTAAGGTGTTTGGAAGTAGGTACAGAGGAGATGTCGGGGTAATTTTTTTAGTCAGAGAGTGGTGAGTGCGTGGAATGGGCTGCCGGCGATGGTGGTGGAGGTGGAAACGGTTGGGTCTTTTAAGAAGCTCCTGGACAGGTACAGTACATGGAGCTTAGAAAAATAGAGGGCTGTCGGTAACCCGAGGTAATTTCTAAAGTAAGTACATGTTCGGCACAGCATTGTGGGCCGAAGGGCCTGTATTGTGCTGTAGGTTTTCTATGGTTCTCTATTTCTACGTGAGTTGCCAACCACAGGTGTTGAGTTTCATCTGCCCTAAGCAACGGGTTAAGGTGCCAGTAACCCGCCGTGGTCTCTTTTCCTGTCAGAAGAAATGGTTCAACTGGGCTTAGTAGCTAAGCTACACGTGAAGACCAGGAACTGGACTTAGTTGTCAGAGGCTATTTCAGACCTATGCCATTGGGAGCATTTAATAAGTTGTGGGAGCTTATTTATGGATATCATTTATTGATTTTTATTATTATATATTGCAAAGTACTACTGCCACAAAACAATTTCCACAGCAAATGGTTGTGGCCAGATTCTGATTCTGATTTCTGAGTACGGAGAAGTACTGCACGCAGAGTTCTCAAGGCTGTTTTGCTTGAACAAGGAAGGTAGTGATGTCTGACTTGACTCTGAGTAATGAAAGGGAGCAAATAGGTGAGTGACTGACTGGCAAACAGTGGCCACAGTACAAATAAGGTCACCGTGCGATAAAGAAGGAAAATAAAAGCTGAAGATATGGCAGTGTGAAAAAATACTGTGACCAAGATGGAAAGTGAAATTAGCAAACAGTTTGTCTAATGGGAATAGTTAATCCATGGATGGTTGACACATAAATTAAGTGCAGATTCCCAGGAATGTGTCAGGTCATGAGACTTAACAGAACATCAACAAATTAAAATGTAACACTTTACGGCAGGTGAATTAAACATTCACAAGCTTGTTCTTTTTGCAGATTCACATCAGTGTGGGTATCTGAGAGGAATAAAGAATTGATGGTTTAGGCTGAGAACCTACATCAGAACTGGAAAGGAAGGGGGGAGAAGCCAGAGTGAGAAGATGAAAGGAGGGGAAGGTGTACAGGCTGGCAGGTGATAGGTGAGACCAGGTGAGGGGGAAGGTGGGTGGGGGTGAAGTGAGAAGCTAGGAGGTGATAGGTGGAAAAGATAAAGGGGCTGAGGAAGAAGTAATCTGATAGGAAAAGACTGAAATATGGGAGGAAGGGGAGGGTCACCAGAGGGAGGTGATAGGCAGGTGAAGAGAAGAGAAGTGATAAGAGAGGAGACGGAACAGGGAATTGAAAAGAACAGAAGGGGAGATGGAGGAGAAACTACAAGAAGTTGGAGAAATTGATGTTCATGCTGTCAGATTTGATGCTACCCAAGTGGAATATGAGATGTTACTCCCGCTGCCTGACAGTAGCCTCATTGTGGCCAAGGACTGACACCTCGGAAAGGGAACAGGGACTGGAATTAAATTGGTTGGCCTCTCTGTATTATTTGTCATATGTACATCAAAACAGACAATGAAACACATTATTTTCCATCAATGACCATAAGAGACCAAAATGTGCTGGGGGCATTCCTCAAGCATTGTCATGCTTACAGCGCTGACGTAGCTCACCCACAACTTACTAACTCTAACCGAGACATCTTAGGAATGTGGGAGAAACCAAAGCTCTCTGAGGAAACCCACGAGCTCATGAGGAGAACATACAGACTCACTGAAGACAGTGGTGGGAATTGAAACTCAATCTTACAACTAGTTCTACAATACGTTACTGTAACCATTACACCACCAGACTATTACTGGTTAAAGTTACAGCACCAAAGGTCCTTAATTGTAAATGTCTTCAATTAGGACACTATAGAATGGAGTGAATGCGCTTACTCTATCAATGGCAGACAGGCACAGGTGAGCTCGGTGCAGACATGTGGGCCGAATGGCCTATTCCTGTGTCATACTGTTCTGAGAACCTTCAACTGGGAAATGAGGCAACTGAACCATGTTATTGTGACATGTTTGTTTTGCTTCGGTTTCCAGTAACTTATAAGAATCTGCTGTAAGGGATGGAATATTTAAAAGATCTTAAACATGTTATCATGTAGCATAAAGAATGAGACATTTAGTTAAAGGGAAAATAGCCATTTTGTGCTGGGTGGCCTTCTATAAATACACAGGGGAGAGTATACAAACGCTCGAGAACAGAAAAGCCTCTGAAACATTTTGAATACAGCCCAGTCTATCATAGATAAAGCCCTCACCTCCAATGAGCACAACAGCAAGGAATGCTGTCACAGGAAAGCAGTATCCATCATCAAGGACCTCCACAATCAGAGCTTTGCTGTCTTCTCACTGCTACCATCAAGAAGAAGGTACGTGAACCTGAGGACCCACCAACAGTTTCAGGAATAATTATTACCTCTCAACCATCAGGCTCTTGAACCAGAGGGGATAACTTCACTCACCACAACGAGGAAATGATTTCACAACATATGGACTCATTTTCAAGAACTATAAACTCATGTTCTCGATATTTGTAACTTATTTATTAATTATCATTATTTTGTTTTTCTTTTTTGTATTTGCAGAATGCGTTAATTTTTGCACATTGGTTGTCAGTCTTTGCAGTGCTTTGTGTAGTTTTTTTATTGAATCTATTGTGCTTCTTTGTATTTACTGTGAAAGTCCACAAGAAGGTGAATCTCAGGGCTGTAAATGGTGACATATACAGTATGTACTTTGATAATAAACTTAATTTGAACTTTCAACTTTGAGTTACAGAAAGGAAAGATGGGCCAAGAGAAGGCTTCAGACTGGGAATGCTGAGTGGTGTTTTACAGAGGTCTGACATAGCCCTGCTTTTTCGTCAGGTAACAACTGGTCTGGAATAGACAAGAAAACAAAATTATCTTGTGTTTGGACTATATGTTGATAACATCAGTTGTGCTGATTGTCAAAGGAACAGAATAGTCCATTTGAATGTGCACGTGGGCAACAGAAACAGTTCAATGAGGAGCTTTTTTTAATCAGTACATTTTGGGAGCATATGTAAAAGAGATTACCATAAACCTTAAAATGTTGGAAGGAGGTGCCTTATGTTGGCGATAAACAGATTGTTATAGAGCGGAGGTGGAAATATTAAAGCCATAAAGCAAAGGAAACCATGAACAATTGCAATATAAAAGAAGATTCAAGATTGTTTATTGTCATTTCCAGTAAACAAATGTAAAGGGGAACAAAATAATTGTTACTCCAAATCTGATACAGCATAAAAAAAACACAATCATAAAAACAACATAATAAATAGAAATATATCAGATAGTTTCTCTGCATAGATTGATTGGATGTCCATAAAGTGACACTAGGTATAGGAATGTCTATGCATAGGTGAATGGGTTAGTAGGTGAAGGTGTTGATCACCCTTACTGTTAGGGAAATGTAGCTGTTTTTGAAACCGGTGGACCTGTGTGGATGCAACGTAGCCTTCTCCCTGAGCAGGGTGGGAGGGATCCTTCATGATATTACAGGCCCTTTTCCTGGCACCTTTCTGTGTAGTGTATATGTCTCTGAAGGCAGGTAAGCTGGCACCAGTGATGTATTGGGTATTTTTTGAATACGTGTTGTAGAGCCTTCCTATTCACCGTGGTGCAGTTTTTGCACCAAGCGGTGATGCAGCTTGCTAGGAAGCTCTTTACCATACATCTGTTCAATGATATGGGCATTGATATGCATGTGCAAAAGCTTAGAAATGACAGCTGGATGATTATTGTTCATTTAGAGAGACAATATGGAACAAGCCTTTCTGACAGAACATGTTGCACCACCCAGCAACCCACCTATTTATTCCTAACCTATAAACCTATAAACCATTCAGCCCATCAAGTCTGCTCCACCATGCCATCATGGCTGACCCCAAAAAGCCAAATTAAATCCTCTGTGATTCAATGTTGTAAAACAAGAAAACTTCCAAAGGTGGCCAATACTTTTTATAGACCCTATATGGAATGATAATTCATGAAATATATATGGAATATGTCAGAATTGTTAAGTAATGATAATCTCCATCAAGGTAATTCTAATCACTTACTCTTGATGTTCAATGACATTGTTATCCTCAATCATGAGAGAATCCCTGCTGACAGGAAATTCAGCTGGACTAGTCAGATAAATGCTGTGCTAACATGACCAAATGAGAAGTAAGATATCCCCATTTTTTTGATATCTCAAGGGGTTTCTAGCATCACAAGGCCTAGAAAGAGTGGACATGGAGATAATGTTCACAATAGTTGGAACATCCAGGACCAGACGGCACAGCTTCAGAATACAAGGACATTCATTTAGAACAGAGATGAGGAGGAATTTCTTGAGTCAGAAAGTTAGCACATTAAATTCCTGGGTGTTACTATTCCAGAAAACCTGCCCTGGCCCAGCCTGTATGTTCAATTATGAAAAAAATCACAGCAGCTCCTCTACTTCCTTAGGAGTTCCTGGAGGTTTGGTTTGAGATCTAAAACTTTGAGAAACATCTATAGATGTGCAGTGAAGAATGTATTGATTGGCTGCATTACAGACTGGTATGGAAACACCAATGCCCTTCAATGGAAAATTCAGAGGATTCAGGCCAGACCATCATAGTCCTCCCAACCATTGAGCACATTTACTGTAGGAAAGCAGTGTCCATCACCAGGGATCCTCTCTACCTGGATCATGCTCTCTTCTTGCTGCTGCAATCAGGAAGAAGGCATGAGTCTTAGAACTCAGACCATCATGTTCAGGAATAGTTACTACTCTCCATCATCAGGTTCTTGAACAAAAGGATATAACCCTACTCACATGCCCATCATTGAGTTGTTCCCACAACCAATGGTCTCACTTTAAGGACTCTTTATCTCATTATCTCATGTTCTCGTTATTTATTGCTGTTCATTTATATTTGCATTTTCACAGTTTGTTGTCTTCTGCACTCTGGTTGATCTTTCATTGATCCTGTTATAGTAACACTTTTATAGATTTGCAGAGTATGCCCACAAGAAAATGAATCTCAGCTGTTGTAGTGACATATCTGTATTTGATAATAAAATTTTCTTTGAACTCTGAACTTCGGTGAATCATTGCTACAGACCAAATCATAGGTTATGGTTAAAGCAGAGTTAAATAGGTTCTTGATTAATCAGGGCATCAAAGGTTAAAGTTCAAAATACATTTGATAATAAATACTATCTACTAGCTTGATATTTGTGTCCTTATAGGCAGCCTCAAAAGAAAGAAACCCAATAAAGGTCATTAAAAAGAAGAAAGCCAAGCAGCCGGTGGGCAGAAAAGATAACCAACTGGGCAAACAATAAAAGTAAGCAAATACTATTCAAAGCTGAGGTTCATGTAAGTGACTTCCATAGAGAGGTTACCAGGAGACATCAGAAGAATGGAGTTGAAAGGACAAATAAATCAGCTCTGAATGAATGATGCTGCAGACCAGATGGGCCAAGAGGCCCAATTCTGCCTTATGGTCTATGGCAAAAGTCAGGAGTGTGATGGGATACTATCTACAAATATGGATTAGTATATTCACCAGAACATGTTCCAATGGCTCTGAAATTTGAAGCTGACCTAGATAAATTGTCTAACATAGAGTTAATAGCCCCAGTATTTCCGAGATTCAAGATTCACGATTGTTTAATGTCATTTTCAATACTCAAGTGTAAAGGGGAACAAAATAATTTTTTCTCTGGATCTGATGCACAATTAAAAAAAACACAATAAGATAAAGAATACCATAATGAAAAAAGACATAAACTCTGCTGTTATGTTTTGTAAGTTAAAAACATTAAACCAATTAGTCCAAAATATGAGTCTAAATTTGTTTACTTTAAGTGAGGTATGCACGTATCATGTAGTAGCCTGTCAATGTATGCAATTCATGTGTTTTTATACAAAAGCTGTAATGAATTATTTAAATGAACATGAAACTTTATCGAACATTGTATATATAAAAGATTATATAGATATATATTTTAAAGAAGCAATAAATAAATATCTTCCAGGTCATCAGAAAGAAGATGCTAAGCCTGATCACCAGAATACATTACCTTCAGGGGTTGGTCAAATTCCTGCTCTACCTGAGTTACTCCAGAGAGCTGTCAAAGAAAAAAACTGGAATCATGCTGGTTAGATGCTCATGAACAAATAATTAACAAATTAAAGGAACATTTGTAGCAGACCCCACGCTTGTGCACTTGATGTCAAGAAAGGTATTGGTTCTGTTGGTAATTATCCCAGTAAAGACATGGTTCCTGGACCCTTTCCTTATTGGTATTGACCTCTAGCATAAAAAAGGTTGGGAGCCCCTGTTCTAGAGGAACTTAGAGCAATGATCTTCCAGGAGGATTGGCTGATGTTGTATATAAACTACACACACAAAATGGTGGAAGACCTCAGCAGGTGAGGCTGTATCTATAGAAGTTAATAAACAGTCAATGTTTCAGGTCAAGACCCTCCAATTGGGTCAAGCTGACATATTTGAAGTTATGTTACATGACAATTAGGAAGGAACTACTTACTGGAAAATTTAACTGGGAAGGTTTAACCTGTACATAAATAGGAAATCAATGCATCTGCTCTTTGAGGATATCCTCATCCTTGACGCCATTTTTGATGTAAGCATCCTGGATTTCATCCTGAAACAATCTATTTAGCCTAGACTTGGCTCCACTTCTTGCTGACAAGAAGATTAGAACACCATTTGCAAAATCAAATATCACAAGGCCTTACAGAAATCCTAAATTTCAAATCCACAATCTAATCAACTACATAATGAAGAAAATAAACTGGATAAGAGATGTTGTAATCATGATCATCTTCAATGCAGGAGACAAGTTGTATCCACTATTTGGATGTGCAGAACTAGAGTGGGTCTGTGCTTTCTGCTGAAGGAAAAGTCATTGACAAAGTCCTTCTCAAATGCCTTCTCAAGGTGTTTCCTGAATCATAGCATTGATTCTGTCTGTTAGAGAAATGGTTGACATGGTCTTCATTGCATGGCAAGTCCAAGATAAGTGCAAGCAAAAGCTTAGTACTGACCTCACTAGAGCCTTTGACTACATCAGGTAGAAGTGTCTCTGGGGAAAAAAATCTTGTGGCTTCCCACAGAATGAACAAATACATTCATTTATAGTAAAAGATAACAAAAGCAAATTGGAAGAGATTTCCATTAATTGTCACAATTAAATGTGTCAGATTCCTATATATTGGTAGTAATGAAATGAAAATGTTTTTAAGACATATATTCAGACGTTTTGCATTTCAGAATCAGAATCAGGTTTAATATCACTGGCATAGAGTCACTGAGCCATAAAACACCACCGCAGAGAAAAGGGTCCTTTGGCCCATCTAGTACGTGATGAATAATTAACCTGCCTATTCCTGTTGACCTGCACCATGAGCATAGCCCTCCATACACCCTCATCTATGTACCCATCTGAGTCATTCTTGCATCTTGAAATTGAGCCTGCATCCAACACTAGGCAGCTCTTTCCACACACTCACCACCTTCTGAGTGAAGTTCCCCTTCACGTTTTCCTTAAACATTTCACCTTTCTCTCTTAACCAATGACCTTGAATTGTAATCTTGTCCAACCTCAGTGGAAAAGCCCTGCTTGCATTTACCCTATCTATACCCCTCATAATTTTGTATGTCCCTTTCAATTCTGCCCTCAATTTCCTACGTTCTAGGGAATAAAGTCCTAACCTATCCAACATTCCTCTATAACTTAGGTCCTCAGGTCCCAGTAACCTCATTGTAAGTTTTCTCTATAATAGATTTTATTTGGCTTTCTTTTCGCTGATCGACAGAGAAAGACTCCCTTGTGTCAAAGTAAAGACAGATCTCTAATAGGTGATCTAAATTAATTACAAATACAAAACAAAAAATAACTGATAGCATAAATATTTGCCTTCTTTAATATGACACACTAAATCATCACTGATGTAGCCACTTGATTTTAAGAAGTCACATAATTAGTTAAATGGAGATCATTGTGTGCTGTCAAGGTGTTTCAGTTGATTGTAGCAAAAGTAGACCTGTACTTGGAAGGTCCAACTGCTGGTGAGTCAGTTTCATGACAAAAAAAACTACATCAAAAAGACAAAAGAGAATTCCAAGCAACTCCGCCAAAAGGTCAGGAGATGGATACAAGAAAATTTCCAAGTCACTTGGAGTACAGTTAAGTCAGTCATCAAGAAATGGAAAGAATATGGCACAGCTGTAAATCTGCATAGAGCAGGATATCCTCAAAAATCGAGTGACCCTGCAAGATGGGGACTGGTGAGGGAGGTCACCAAGAGAACTATGACAATGCTGGAGGAGATACAAGCTTCAGTGGCTGCAATGGGAGAGCCTGTGCATTCAACAACTGTTACCCGGGTGTTTCACAAGTCACAGCTTTATGGGAGAGTGGCAAAGAGAAAGCTATTTTTTAAAAAAACGTGCATGAAATCTCAGCTAGAGTTTGCCAGAAGGCATGTGGGAGACTCTGAAGTCAGCTGGAAGAAGGTTCTATAATCTGATGAAACCAAAATTGAGGTTTATGGCACTTTGTTTGGCATAAGGTGAATGCCACTTATCACCAAAACACACCACCCCTTGCGTGAAGCTTGGTGGTGCCTGCGACATGCTGAGGGGATGCTTCACTGCAGCATGCTTGTGAAGGTAGAGGGTAAAATGAATGCAACAAAATACAGGAAAATCCTGGAGGAAAACCTGATTCAGTCTGCAAGAGATCTGTGACTAAGGAGGAGATTTATTTTCCAGCAAGACAATGACATGGGAATAAAGCCAAAGTTACACAGGAATGGCTTAAGAACAACCCAGTTAATGTCTTAGAGTGGCCAAGTCAGAGTCCAGACCCCAATCCAATTGAGAATTTCTGGCTGGACTTGAAAAGGACTATTCACTCACAATCTACATGCAATCTGACAGAGCTTGAGCAGTTTTGTAAAGATTTTGGGGAAGAATTGCAGTGTCCAGATGTGTAAAGCTGATAGAGACCTTTCCACACAGACTCAAGGCTGTAATTGCTGCCAAAGCTGCATCTACTAAATACTGACTAAAAGAGGGTGAATATTTATGCAATCTATCATTTTGTGTTTTATATTTGTAATTAATTTAGATAATAGTGTAGAGATCTTTTTTCACTTTTACATGAAACAGTCTTTTCCTGTTGATCAGTGCCAAAAAAAACAAATTAAACCCACTGTGATTCAATGTTGTAAAACAATAAAACATGAAATCTTCCTAGGGGGAGGATTGAATACTTTTTATAGGCACTGTATAGCTAAGGTGCCTAAGGCTTTTTTACAGCACTATACTTGTCAATGTGGAGTGGAGAGTGAGTTTGTAAATCTGTCAGGAATATTGGAAATGGTGAGGGAGGATTGTGGGACAGGTGATAGAGAAGGAGTGCGGGTGGGGGGAGTGGTAGCACAGGTGCAGACAGATCCAGCCCTGAAACACCAGGCAACCTAATTTCATTCCAAACAATTGGTTTATTGATCTTTACAGAATGTCTCTCTGGTGCTTCTGACTCCTTCTCCTCTCCCTTCCCCTTTTCCCAACCCTCTACCTGCGCCTTTCCCTCTCTCACTAATCAATAGAGACCCACATCACAGTCAGGTTTATTATCACTCACATACTGTATGTTTTTTGTGGCAGCAGTATAGTGCAATCCATTAAATTATTATAGTACTGTGCAAAAGTCTTAGGCTATATGTATGTACATTGGTGATGAAACTTGTTTTTATTTTTGCAGCAGCAGTACAGTACAATATATAAAATTACAGCAGGTTATATATCTGTGCCTGAGACTTCTGCCCAGAACTGTATGTAAAAGAAACTATGCTGCGGAAAAGAAAAGCATCTCATGATACACAGACAGCAAAGCAAGGTATTTTACTGCTCTTGATAGTTACAGATTTTATTCAGTAGAGACTAGATCATAAAACTGTGATTTTGTTAGAAAAATAATGAAATGCACACCTACTTCCCGGGATTGTGTTCAGTTTTCTTTTCATTGACTTGACCTTGGTCTTCAAGACTTTCAACAGCAAACAATGCCCTGGCCACCGAGGGTTGCATCATGTGGAGATTGCCAAATATTTTAGACAGTTAACTCCTGTATACCATTGTTGTGTTTTGTAACTTTAAAACAATAAACTAATTCAACGGAAGCTGTGGGAGTCTAGGAATGGGGGTCTAACTTTGAGGTTACTTTAAGTAAGGTATACAAGTATTACATGGCAGTATGATGATGCATCCAATTCACTTATTTATTCACATAACCCATCATGGATTACTTAAACAAACAAGAATGCTTATATATAACAATATATATACTTGAATATTAAATACACAACAGCCATTTTTTAACGGCTCTTGGCCTCTGCTCACAGAAATTCAGAAGAGTGAAGGAGGACCTGATTGAAACTTATCAAATATTGAAAGGCCTTGATAGAGTGGATGTGGAGAAGGATGTTTCTTATGGTGAGAGAGTCTAGGACCAGAGGGCACAGCCCCAGAAAAGAGGGACATCCACTTAGAATGGAGATGAGGAAGAATTTCTTCAGCCAGGGAGTAGTGAATCTGTGGAAGTCATTGACACAAGTGTCCGTGGAGACCAAGTCATTGGGTATATTTAAGGCAGGAGATTGGTGTTGAGAGAGAAAATTTTATCAGCCATGATGAAATAGCAGAGCAGACTCAATGGGCCAAATGGGCTAATTCTGCTCCTATATGTTATGGTCTTATGATCTTAAGAAGAGTTTGGGTACAGTTTTAATAGCCAATGTGAAATAATTTCTTGATATATTGAAGGATTGTTAGATTTTCATATAATACGTTGGCTGTAAATATATTGTATATACAGAGGTACTTTAAATGAGGGTTATGGGAAGATGATGTTGGATGTCTGAGATCGCACTTTTGCTTAATTTGAAATTAGCTGCCAAATTGCCACTGCAGTCAACCACAGCAGAGATACAGGTAAATGAACCGTGAATCATTTGGGCAACATTACATTTGGTTTTATGACAAGTGGCAATGTTTTATTTTTTGATTTAGGGCATATGTATCACTCAAACAGATTAATTCCATATGGCATATTAGGATGCCTTTTATTGAAATATGTTTGGATTTGTGGTTTGTGGACAGCAGGGAATCATTTCCCCTCTGCAACTCCGTTATGGCTTGTTGCTATCTTCCCTTGAATTGTAAAGATTGCAAGGTCCAACTGAGTTTTAAATTGAGGGCAATTTTGCTGACCTTGGTCCTTGTGCGTGAGAACAGTCTGAGCTCTTAAGTTTAATGTCCATATTTCAGCCATGCTAAGGAGAGCAATGTACTCAGGAAGTCACATCAGATATCCATGTCTACAGAAGGCTATTCAATTCTATTTTATTTGATCTGTGAATGTAAGTAATTTATTAAAAAAATGAAGATGAATTTGTTTCCATTTGTCATCTTTGAATCAAACAACAACCAATTAATTATTGAAACATGTTTTGGATTTGAACACAGCTATATTTAAACACTCATTTTTTTCCTGAAGATATAGTAGTATATTTTGATTTTAGTCATCAAAGGATGGCAGATGATGTGGGTTGCACTGCCAACAGGGTGATTATGTATTTCCAACCATGCCCTCAAGCCATTGTAGCCTGCTCTGTGCAAACGATTTTCAGTAACTTTCCGCTCTCACCCTTCAATACTGGGCCTATTATCACATCTTTTGAATTTTCTCCATGTTATATTTACTCCTCTAGCTTGTCTCATTTTACACTAACATAACTTGTCTCATATAGCATTTGCACTGCCCACCTAACCACCAAGCATATTCTACATTAACTTTAATAAACAGAAAGATCATCAGAGTATAATGGGGAGAGTAAAATGGGATTAATGTGGGATTAGAGTTTAAAATGACACTGGTGAAACACAGTAATGACCTGCTGGTAGCAGACAAAACAAAAGTGACTGTATTACTCACACTTTGTCACAGATATAATCACTACAATCAACAGCCTGTAACTTCTCTTTCAGAGTTGAGCTTTTGAACAGTTTGTACAATGTTGCATTTTGCAGAGTGAACTGAAGACTCAGAGGAGAGGGTGATTGTGTTGAGTTGTGTACATAGAACATAGAACAGTACAGCACAGGAACAGGCCTTAAAAACAGCTAAAAAGTAAATCAAAAATTCTTAATAATTAATTCCTTCTATCTACCCAATGACCATATCCCTCTATCTTCCTCACATTCATGACACTAACTGAGTAGAAAAGCAAATTGTACAGAGGATGTGGAGAGTCTGCAGAGGTGTATAGATAGGTTAAGTGAGTGGGCCAAGGTCTGGCAGATGGAATACAATGATAAATGCTAGATCATCCACTTTGAAAGGAATAATAGAAGAGCACATTATTATTTAAAAGGTGAAAGATTGCAGCATGCTGTTGTGCAGAGGGACTTGGAAATGCTTCTTCATGAATCGCAAAATACCACCGTCTATTAAGAAAGCAAACTGAATGTTGGCCTTCATTGCTGGAGGGATTCAATTCATGAGCAAGGAGCTCATGCTGCAACTATACAGGGTACTGGTGAGGCTGCACCTGGAATACTGTGTGCAGTTCTGGTCTCCTTATTTGAAGAATGATATACTGGCTTTGGAGGCAGTGCAGAGGAGGTTCACCAAGTTGATTCCAGGAATGAGGAGAGATTAAGTCATCTGGGACTATACTCTCTAGAATTTAGAAGAATGAGAGGAGGCCTTATAGAAACATACAAAATTTGAAAGGGATAGATAAAATAGAAGTAGTAAGTTGTTTCCATTGGTAGGTGAGACTAGAACTAGGGAACTTGCCTCAAGGTTCAGGGGATAAGATGAGGAGAAACTGTTCTTCCCAGATAGTGGTGAATCTCTGGAATTCTCTGCCCAGGGAAGCAGTTGAGGCTTCCTCACTAAATATCTTTAAGAAACATGGGTTTTTACATAGTAAGGGAATTAAGGGTTATGGGGAAAAGGCAGGTGGATGGAGCTGAGTTACGGACAGATCAGCCAGTATCTTACTGAATGGTGGAGCAGACTCGATGGTCCAGATGGCCCACTCCTGCTCCTATTTCTTATGTTCTACCTAAATATTCCATAAAAGCCTCATAGGTACTTGTTGAATCGAGGCAGTGGGGCCCAGATGGGGAATGAGCCAATACCTGACCATTGCTGGAGTGGACTTGGAGGTGATTCGATGTGCAGATCCAAGCTGAGGCAAGCAGAGGCAATGCAGATTCGAAGCAGTGTGACCTGGTCCTGAAAACAAGGAAAGACCCAAAGGTTTGATTGATTGATGTGCTGGGTTGAATTGAATTGCATGGGCCTATTCCAGACAATGGGCCCAGGTCTGAGAATATATTGAAGTAGCAGGACACGCATCCAAGTGTGAGGAATGACCTAAGGTTTGGATAATTTAAGCATTGGGTGAGATTGAAATGGGCAGGGTGTTTGGGGCCAGATCAGCTCGTTGCTTCATGAGGTTTATTCATCTCTGCACTGAACTAAGGTTGTGGCCATCAACTAATGGGCTCCTGAATCGACTGCAGTGATAACTGGCTTCGTGGCTATGGACTGACTTTTGTGATTTTCATCTTTAAACGTTATTTGCTTATTTTTATTGTTTGCGTGATTTGTTTTTTTTTCTGCACCTTGGGTGTTTGATGGTGTTTTTTTAATGGGTTTTATTGGGTTTCTCTGTTTAGTGGCTGCTTGTAGGGAGATGAATCTCAAGGTTGTATATGATATAAATACTTTGATAATAAATGTACTTTGAACTGAACTGTGAACGTTGAATTTAAATAAGTGTTTCATAGAGGCTGTGGGTTCAGTGAACTCCAGGGTCTATTTCTGTACTGTATACTTTATGATCTAGTGAGGATTAAGCATCAAGCCTATTAAATGACAACTTTGTTAGTTTGCAATTATGCAGTTTACCTAATATAACCCCTATAATTGTTACAATATTTTTCCACACTTTATTTCCAGGACCAGAAACTTTGACAGTATTGAATACACGTAGATAACAGCAGACTTTAAGCTCTTTGTTCAATATGAAGAAAAGTATTGTCAACTGCTCCATTTTTTATTGGTCAGCTGTACTTAAATCTTTCTCTGGCAGGTTGAAATTTGGGCCCTTCGTTTCCATACTGCTGGGACATTTGGCAGTAACACACACAAAATGCTGGAGGAACTCAGCAGGTCATGCAGCATCCTTGGAAAGGAATAACAACCCTACACCAATGATTGTGTGACTAGGCTCAGCTCACATGCCATCTATAAATCTGCTGTCTGTCCAACTACTGTTGGCAGATCTTCAGAGGGTGACAACAGGGCATACAGCAGTGAGATTTATCAGCTAGTTGAGTGGTGTCACAACAACCTTGCACTCAAAGTCAGTAAGACCAAAGAAGTGATTGTGGACTTTGTAATGCGTAAGATGAAAGAACGCACACCAGTCCTCATAGACAGATCAGAAGTGGAAAGAAGGAAGAATTTCAAGTTCCTAGGTGTCAACATCTCTGAGGACCAACATATTGACGCAGCTACAAAGAAGGCACAACAGTGACTGTATTTAATTAGGAGTTTGGCATCAAAGACACTTGCAAATTTCTACAGATGTACCATGGCGAGCAGTCTGACTAGCTACAGTGCCACCTGGTATTGGTATGGGGGTGCTGATGGCTACTGCACAGGATCAAAGTAAGCTACAGGGAGTTTACAGCCCTAATTGGCTCTATCATGGGCATGAGCCTCCATAGTATCCAGGACATCTTTGAGCAGAGGTGCCTCAAAAAAGCAGCATTCATCATTAAGGACCTCCATCACTGGACTGCATAACACTAAGGGGCAGAAAACGCTGGTGGGAGTTGTGTACAGGCCACCTAACAGTAGTAGTGAGGTTGGGGATGGTATTAAACAGGAAATTAGAAATGCGTGCAATAAAGGAACAGTAGTTATAATGGGTGATTTCAATCTCCATATAGATTGGGTGAACCAAATTGGTAAGGGTGCTGAGGAAGAGGATTTCTTGGAATGTATGTGTGATGGTTTTCTGAACCAACATGTCGAGGAACCAACTAGAGAGCAGGTCATTCTAGATTGGGTATTGAGCAATGAGGAAGGGTTAGTTAGCAATCTTGTCGTGCGAGACCCCTTAGGTAAGAGTGACCATAATATGGTGGAATTCCTCATTAAGATGGAGAGTGACATAGTTAATTCAGAAACAAAGGTTCTGAACTTAAAGAAGGGTAACTTTGAAGGTATGAGACGTGAAATAGCTAAGATAGACTGGCAAATGATACTTAAAGGGTTGACGGTGGATATGCAATGGCAAGCATTTAAAGATCGCATGGATGAACTACAACAATTGTTCATCCCAGTTTGGCAAAAGAATAAACCAGGGAAGGTAGTGCACCCGTGGCTGACAAGGGAAATTAGGGATAGTATCAAGTCCAAAGAAGAAACATATAAAATAGCCAGAAAGAGCGGCACACCTGAGGACTCGGAGAAATTCAGAGACCAGCAAAGGAGGACAAAGGGCTTAATTAGGAAAGGGAAAAAAGATGATGAGGGAAAGCTGGCAGGGAACATAAAAACTGACTGTAAAAGCTTTTATAGATATGTGAAAAGAAAAAGATTGGTCAAGACAAATGCAGGTCCTTTACAGTCAGAAGCAGGTGAATTGATCATAGGGAACAAAGACATGGCAGACCAATTGAATAACTACTTTGGTTCTGTCTTCACTAAGGAGGACATAAATAATCTTCCGGAAATAGTAAGGGACCGAGGGTCTAGTGAGATGGTGGAACTGAGGGAAATACATGTTAGTGGGGATGTGGTGTTAGGTAAATTGAAGGGATTAAAGGCAGATAAATCCCCAGGGTCAGATGGTCTGCATCCCAGAGTGCTTAAGGAAGTAGCCCAAGAAATAGTGGATGCATTAGTGATAATTTTTCAAGACTCCTTAGATTCTGGATTAGTTCCTGAGGATTGGAGGGTGGCTAATGTAACCCCACTTTTTAAAAAAGGAGGGAGAGAGAGAGACTGAGAAATTATAGACCGGTTAGTCTGACATCAGTGGTGGGGAAAATGCTAGAGTCGGTTATCAAAGAATTGATAACAGCACATTTGGAAAGAGGTGAAATCATTGGACAAAGTCAGCATGGATTTGTGAAAGGAAAATCATGTCTGATGAATCTTATAGAATTTTTCGAAGATGTAACTAGTAGAGTGGATAGGGGAGAGTCAGTGGATGTGGTATATTTAGATTTTCAAAAGGCTTTTGACAAGGTCCCACACAGGAGATTAGTGTGCAAACTTAAAGCACATGGTATTGGGGGTATGGTATTGATGTGGATAGCGAATTGATTGGCAGACAGGAAGCAAAGAGCGGGAGTAAACGGGACCTTTTCAGAATGGCAGGCAGTGACTAGTGGGGTAGCGCAAGGCTCAGTGCTGGGACCCCAGTTGTTTACAATATATATTAATGATTTAGATGAGGGAATTAAATGCAGCATGTCCAAGTTTGTGGATGACACAAAGCTGGGCGGCGGTGTTAGCTGTGAGGAGGATGCTAAGAGGATGCAGGGTGACTTGGGTAGATTAGGTGAGTGGGCAAATTCATGGCAGATGCAATTTAATGTGGATAAATATGAGGTTATCCACTTTGGTTGCAAGAACAGGAAAACAGATTATTATCTGAATGGTGGCCGATTAGGAAACGGGGAGGTGCAACGAGACCTGGGTGTCATTGTACACCAGTCATTGAAGGTGGGCATGCAGGTACAGCAGGCAGTGAAAAAGGCAAATGGTATGTTGGCATTCATAGCAAAAGGATTTGAGTACAGGAGCAGAGAGGTTCTACTGCAGTTGTACAAGGCCTTGGTGAGACCGCACCTAGAGTATTGTGTGCAGTTTTGTTCCCCTAATCTGAGGAAAGACATTCTTGCCATAGAGGGAGTACAGAGAAGGTTCACCGGATTGATTCCTGGGATGGCAGGACTTTCATATGAAGAAAGACTGGATCGACTAGGCTTATACTCACTGGAATTTAGAAGATTGAGGGGGGATCTTATTCAAATGTATAAAATTCTAAAGGGATTGGACAGGCTAGATGCAGGAAGATTGTTTCCGATGTTGGGGAAGTCCAGAACGAGGGGTCACAGTTTAAGGATAAAGGGGAAGCCTTTTAGGACCAAGATGAGGAAAAACCTCTTCACACAGAGAGTGGTGAATCTGTGGAATTCTCTGCCAAAGGAAACAGTTGAGGCCGGTTCATTGGCTATATTTAAGAGAAAGTTAGATATGGCCCTTGTGGCTAAAGGGATCTGGGGGTATGGAGAGAAAGCAGGTACAGGGTTCTGAGTTGGATGATCAGCCATGATCATACTGAATGGCGGTGCAGGCTCGAAGGGCTGAATGGGCTACTCCTGCACCTATTTTCAATGTTTCTATCACCCAGGTCATGCCTTGTTCTCATTGTTACCATCAGGAATGAGGTACAGAAGCCTGAAGACACACACTCATTGATTGAGGAACAGCTTCTTCCCCTCTGCCTTCTGATTTCTGAATGGACGTTGAACCCATGAACATTACCTCAGTAATTTTTTAATTAATTTTTATCTTTGCACTAATTTAATTTGTCATATGTATATATATATATACTGCATATACTGTAAAATCATGGTTTGTTTTTTATTCTATTATTATATGTTGCGTTGTACTACTGCTGCAAAGACAACAAATTTCAACGCATATGCCACTGATATAAACTTGATTCTGAGAGCTGTCGATATCTTGGACTGAAACCGCTCATCAGGATATTTGTCAGCTCCTTTGCTTGTGCCTGCTCCAATTCCCTCTTGATCCCTTTTCTCTCTCCCAGATTGACAAGTTAGTGTAAGCAGCAACTGAATTAAAAGATACTCACCTAAATGAAGGAGGACCAGAAGATTTCCTAAAGAAAACACAGAGTGCAAAAGCTTGACAGCCTGAAAATATCACAGAAAACCTTTCAATGTACTGAGGGTAGATAACAATTTGATTGATTACTGAGAATAATATCTTTGATCACGGTTCATCTGTAGCTTTCTGTTTATTTGATGAATAGATCACATCTGGGATTGCAAACATGGTTTAACAATCCCATAATGTTTGCCTAAGTGCAATATCGACAATGAGCCAATGTGATTAACAGGTTGTCACAGTGGGAAAGGAAAACAGGACTGTGTCTTCCCTGTCAATATTAATTGTTAAATCAATCTTTATATTTTACTTTACTTAGAGATACAGCACAGAACTTCAGCTGAACTTCAGGCCCACCAAGCAGCGTTGCCCAGTAACCCATCTATTTAACCCTAGGTTAATCACGGGACAATTTACAATGATCAATTAACTTTCTAATCAGGGTGTCTTTCATTTGTGGGAGGAAAGTGGAGCAGCCAGAGGAACATGGGAAGGACATACAAACCTGCTTATAGAAGACGTCAGAATTGAACTCCAAACTCCAACACCCAGAGCCTTGGCATTTCTTTCCGCTTTATCACTACACGGTAAAGGGGTAAACTCGCACAAACTTTCAGAACTGAAGTCTGAACTCTAATGCCCTGAGCTGCGACAGCGTTGCACTAACCACGATGTCTAAATGGATGCATCACGTAGCTTTGCACTAAGAAAGACAATGCTACAGATCGGGGACATCGGATTTTGGAATTCAACTCTTGTGCCATCTGTAAGCAGACTGAATGGTCTCCCCGGTTTCCTCCAGCAGCTGGTAGGTTAATTGGTCATTGTAAATTGTCCTGCAATCAGCCCAGGGTTAAATAGGTGGGGTGCTGGCTTCTTCCATGCTGTATTTAAATTAAAACTAATCACTTCTTGTGAAGCTTGAGGAATTCACAGGGAAGTATTCACAGCGTACCAAGTTTTTTTATTATTGTCTGGTATGGGGCAGGGAGGTGGGGTGAGGGTGCAACTGCACAGGACTAAAAGAAGTAAGTTGTAAAATTAGTCAGCTCCATCTTGGGTACCAGCCTCTGTAGTACCCAAGACATCTTCAAGGAGCAGGGCTTCAGAAAGGTGGAATCCATTATCAAGGACCCCCATCACCCAGGACGCGCCCTTTTCTCATTGTTAACATCAGGTAGGAGGTACAGAAGCCTGAAGGCACACACTCAGCGATTCAGAACAGCTTCTTCCCCTCTGCCTTCTGATTTATGAATGGACTTTGAACCCATGAACACTACCTCACTTTTTATTATTTCTGTTTTTGCACCATTTTTAATGTATTTTATATATATATAGATATATATATCTATATATACACACACACACTTACTCTAATTGATTTACAACCTTTTTTTCTTTCTATATTTATCAAGTACCGCATGGAACTGCTGGTGCTAAGTTAAAAAATTTCACGACACAGAATGATAAACCCGATTCTCATTCTGATATTTATGAAAAAAAATATTTTTGAATGCCAGTAACCAGAAGAAAACAAACATTCACTTGGAAAAGTCTAGTACTACTCTCACCAAAATACAGTTTATTACCCCTTTCAATGGCCTGTAAAATAGAAACAGAGCTGTCGGCTTAGAGTAGACAATTTCTAATTATTATTTTTAGAAGGCAGGTTTTTAGCTTAAAACTGCTTTGCCCTATAACACAAGTCACAGCTGTGGTGAAGGCATGACTGACAGGCATTACTATGTTATGACAGAGTTATGAAAACAAACTCTCCTGCCCTTTGATAGTTGGGGTGGAGAGGCCAACGTTCTGTGTAGGTGGAGGAGCTTGACTAGTTCATTGGTAACTGAGGGAGTGCATTTGTCTTTTAACATTCTGATGTACAGACTTAGATGTTGCAAAAAGCTTAGCCCAAGACTAGCACAGGAAATGACTCAACGTCACCGGTAAAGCTTGCCCCACTGTTAAGCTACATGATGCATTGTCACGGGAAAGCAGTATCCATCATCAGGACCCCATTCCACCCAAGCCATGCTCTCTTCTCGCTGCTGCCATCAGGAAAGTGTTCATGAGCCTCAGGAGCCAGGATCAGGAACAGTTATCATTTCTTAACCAGTGGGGATAAATTTACACGATTTCACTCACCCTATCACTGAACAGTTCCCACAACCTATCAAGGACTCTTCATCTCATATTCTTAATATTTATTGCTTATTTATCTATTTTTTATCATTGTAATTTTCATTTTTTCTCAGCTCAAGCTGGTAAGCTCTGAAGTGCGGGTATAATTAAAGACACTCATTTGTTAATTGCTAAGAAGTTTTGGACTATTCTAGTGGTGTTTAGTACTTTTGTTTTTTTGAAGATTTACATAGATATTACTGTGCAGCCCTAATTGTTTAATGCTGTTGTGTAGTGCCTTTTGGATGACATCAGTTGCAGATATTACTATAGGTACAATGAGTACCCTATTCATGTTCCATAGTCTTTCAATTTCCTCTTTTAATTCAGCATATTCCTGGTGTTTTCCACTGATCTGTGCACTGCCAGGAACTGTACCATCAATTTGGGGGACACATCGCTAAGGGTCTTCAGCTATTTATGTGTTTTTTGTGTGAAAATGTTTTAACTTTGCTCTTTTGAATGTGTGGTGTATGTTTTCCATCTTGGCCACAGAGGAACGCTGCTTTGTTCAGCTGTATTTTTGTATGGTTGAAGGATAATTAAACTTCAATTGGAATTTAAATTGGAAATTGAAATAATGAAAAATTCTGAGGACTCAGTGATTTACATGCACTGCTTTGGAAGAGGTGACATCGAGATAGTGAATATTTTTCTTGCTATCTTAAGTTCACTCTGCTGGTTAATGCACTGCACTATTTAAGCAATGAGGGATGGAAACCCTGTCAGATGAATGCAGTAGTGGGGAAAACTCTTGAATCTGTAATGTAAGAACAGAATACCTTGGTAAGATTCACAAACAAGGGAGAATCTGCAGCTAGCATTAAACAATCCTGAATCCTGAAATGGTGAGCATTTATTGTGAGACCATCTGAGTGCAGGAATATAGATGTCTTCTTTACACCTGCATTTTTCAGGCTTCACCTGGAACATTGCGCATAGTTTTGGCTTAATCACCAAAAAAATTTGACATATACCTGTTATGGAGGGGAGGTAAACAAAGCTGTACTAAACTAGTTCCAGTCTTGGTGTTTAGCTCACTGAGGAGACATTGGGCAGATTAGGCCCATATTTTCTTTAGATGAAAGTGACACGTATGCATTGAAACATATTAAAGTCTTAAAGGCTAAATATGCTGGATACATGGTAGAAGTTACATCAGCTGAATTTAACATTAGGAGTCATTGTCTCCAATAAAGGGAATAAGCCACTTGGGACCGAAAAGTGACTTCTTCATTCAGGAGTGAATCCTTTGTGGAGTCTCTGGAGGCTCAGTCATTGAATTCATGCAAAACAGAGTTTGATGGTATTTCTAAATATTACAAATATAAGGATCTTTTTGGAAAATTTGGTCCGTTCAGCTAAATCATTGCTCGAGGAGGGGTTCCCAAACTTTTTATGCCATGGGCCCTTACCATTAACTGAGGGGTCCCTGGAATCCAGGTGTGAAGCCTTTGCTCTAGATGATTAATAGTGGGAAACTAGCACCAAACCATATATCCGACCATCTGAGAAATCCTTGATTAATGGTAGAATAGGCTCAGAGAGACTTGTAGCCATCTTCTGCACCTGTTTCTTATGTTCTTATTGTAATAGGAAGGATTGGTGGTAGGAAATAGAACTCATCTTTGGAAATAGAACTGGAATTGGTTTATTGTTGTCACAAATACAGTATCAAGATGTAGTGACAAGCTTGTCCTGCATACCATTCATACAGATCAAATCAGTACACAGTGGATTGAACTGGAACAAGGTAAAACAATAACCATTCAGAATAAAGCGTAACCGCGACAGAGAAAGTGCAGAACAGGTCCAGAGGGTGGATCTGTAAGATTGTCATAGCGGTAGGGGGTGTAGTGTGGATAATACCACTACAATACCACTCCCAATACCTATTAAAAGCTCCCATTGGAGTGCATCTCAAATAGCCTCTAGCGATCAACTCAACCAAGTCCAACTCGTGGTGTCCACATATGGCTTAGCTGCTAAGCCCAGTAGAACCATTTACTGATTTGAGAAGGGGCAAAGGTTGGTTACAGATGCCTTAAAACCAATCGCTTTGTGCAGATGGGGCTATGGTTGAAGCTCATCTAGGAGAAGGAAATCTCTAATTTCAAACCTCTGCTGCCTTGCAGCTATGCCCACTCATGAGGAAGTTTTCGCAAGTAAAACCCAAGAAAAAATCCAGAACTGGAGTTGAGTTAAATGCTGACTGATAACTCTTGTACTGCCGTTAGTGTCACTTGGAAGATTAGATCACAACCTGGTTCATCTCATACCCTTGTTTCAGCCCAAAGTACAGCAACAGCGAGCTATCAACAAAATCGAAAAGAAATGGTCGCCAGAGGCCATCGAGGCCTTGAAGAGCTGCGTTGTGGTTACTGATTGGAATGTGCTTTGTGAACCATATGGGGAGGACATTAACAGACTTACTGATTGAATCAGTGGCTACATCAACTTCTGTGTGGACACTGTAATACCATCAAGGTCTGTTCGCTGCTTCCCGAACAACTAACCATGGGTCACCAGTGATCTGAAGGCTCTTTTCAACCACAGAAAGAGAGACCTTAGATCAGGAGACAGGGAGGAATTGAAACATGTTCAGAGGGAGCTAAAGGAGAAGATCAAGGTGGCTAAAGAGGAGTACAGGAGGGAGCAGGAGAACAAGTTTGGATGGACTAGCACACGGGAGGTGTGAAGGGGCATGAGGAACATCACTGGCTGTCAAGCTTCGAAATGCAGCCATGAATGAGTGAATGAGTTAATTTAATTCTTCAATGGATTTGACAATTGCCTACTGTTCATACCCCGCTCAACACATCAGTCCAGGTGTCGAGGCATGCAGTGCTCCCCCAGCACCAATACTTCCCCTCCTCACTCCCTCCCCTCCCTTCCCCTTCTCCCTTCAGTTCAACTCCTGGATGAACAGTGCAGGCTACCAAGGTCTACATCCCCTCCTTGCCCTGCACATACCATTCACACCTCCAAGTACCAACTGCTGTTATCCCAATCTTTACCTTCTTAGGCTCCACCTTCCAGCAGCTCCCCAGTCATCATTTGCTCACCTTCCCGACTGAGCAGGTGAGAAGGGCCCTGGGGAAACGCTGGTATGGCAAAGCATTGGGACTAGATGGTGTGAAACCCAAGGTCCTGAAGGAATGTGCTGAGCAGCTGTGTGGAGTTCTCCAGCACAACTTCAATATGAGATTCAGCCTGGAATCAGACTATGTGGAAACTGTGTGTCCCAGTACTCAAGAAGGGCCAACCGGAAGTCTTGAATGACTACCATCCAGTGGCCATGACCTCACACATCATGAAGACCCTAGCAAGACTGGACCTGGCTCACCTCCAACCCCCGGTCAAAGCAGCCATTGATCCCCTGAAGCCTGCCTACCTGGTGCACATTGGAGTCATCTACCTGCTGAACAGAGCCTACTCCCATTTGGATAAGCAGGGTAGCACTGTGAGGATCAGGTTTTTTTTTGATTTCTCAAGTGCCTTCAATACCATACAGCCGTCTGTGCTGGGGAAAAAACTCTGTTCAATGTAGGTTGGTGCTTCCATTGTATCCTGGATAATGGACTACCTGACCAACAGACCACAGTTTGTGTGGCTTCAGAGCTGAGTGTCAGATATGGCTATAAGCAGCACTGGGGCCCCACAGGGGACTGGATTGGCTCCCTTCCTGTTTACCCCGTATACCTCGGACTTTACATACAACACTAAGTCATATCATCTGCAGAAATTCTCTGATGACTCGGGTGCATTAAGGGAGGACGGGATGATGAGTACTGGGTCCTGATGGAGAACTTTTTCAAATTGTGCAAGCTGGATCATCTGTAGCTCAACATCAGTAAGACAAAGGAGATGGTGATGGACTTTAGAAAGACTAAGCCTGCACTGCTGATTTGAGTAGAGTACCAACACAGAGGTTGTGTTCAAGAAGGGCTGGAGTTATCTCTACTTCCTGAGGACACTGAGGTCCTTTAGAGTATGCAGACCTCTCCTTCACATGTTCTACCAGTCTGTTGTCACAAGTACAATCTTCTATGTGGTGGTGTGCTGGGACAATGGCATCAACATGGATGATACAAACAGGCTCAATAAACTGATTAAAAAGGTTGGCTTTGTTATTGGAGTCAAACTGGACACACTGTAGGCTGTGGTAGAGCAAAGGACCCTACGGAAAATCCAGGCAACTCTGGACAATATTTCTCACCCTCTGCATGCCAATTTGGCTGAACAGAGGAGCACTCTTATTATTAGACCAAGACAGCGGCGCTGCTCCAATGAGCACTATACAAGGTCATTCTTACCAGGCTCTATAATGAGTCAACCTATAGCCGGGGAAGTGATGACCCCCTCCTGTTAGACTGCTTGAAGTAACTGATTTATTATTCTTTCATACTTCTCTTCTAAGATTTGTGTCTTTGCAAATCAGGTGAACTCGTATTGCTACTGAGACACTGTCATTTCCTTTGTGGTCAATGAAGTATCTATCTATCAATCTAAACTGTATTGTTCTCTGCCATTCCTTTGGATTCATCAGCTGTATAGAGAGGGGGAGCCTGCTACTTGTGCACTAGCTTACACTGCATATCGTACTTTGATTGGATACTATTTTGGGTACCAACTTCGAGAATTGGGATGTAAAATCCATGGTTGACCGTGACCAGTAGAATGCCTTGATGGTCCATGGACCCCTTGGTTAATGGTCAGTGTCCATGGCATAAAAACAGGTTGGGAACCCCTGGTTCAGTGGGTGCTGGAATTATGAATCCTCTTCAGGAGGTGAAGGAAGCAGGTATTCCCATACTGAAGAAATATCGAGTTGAGCACTTCAAACTCAATGGTAAAGAAAGTTACAGGTCAAGTACTGGAAAATGGGATTAGCATAGATAGGTCCATGATTATGGGCAGAGATGTGGCCATCCGAAGACCCTGTTTCTCCACAACATGAACATATAACTCTGAGTTAATGAGACCTGCAGTCTCCATGGTTGATTCATACCAAGTAGCAAATCATTTAGTGAAGTTCACCTTCTCGATAACAACTTTGTTTTAATTAATGATGTGGAACTGTGAAAACATGTTCCGATGTGGTGGGAAAAATGTAGAGCAAATGATTAATAGCATACTGAGACACATTCTGTCAAATACTTCCATCCCGTCAGTCTGTGTTGCAGACAGTCAGCCTGTCAATCATCACATCGTCAGGAGATCAAAACCAACAAGCAATTACTGACCTCCACTCTATTAGTAACACCTCCGAGATTTCCGTCAAGATCACCACAGGGGACTCGGGCTGCAGAAAAGATTCAATTTAAGTGAAAATAAACACAGTGCCATGAGATGAATTCCGTGATGTAAACCAAAGTTAGACGAGTGATAATATATGCCTTTGCATGTGTGATTGATTTTTGTGTAGAATTATTTTACTGAAGTCTTATGGAATCAGAAACAGAATTAATATTACTGGCATATGTTATGAACATTGTTGTTTTGTAGCAGCAGTACATTGCAAAACGTAATAACAAAAATATATGTAATAGAAGCATACACAAAAATTAAAATAATTAAGTTGTGCAAAAAGAGAGCAAAAAAAAAGAAAAAAGTTTAGAGGCAGTGTGCGTGGGTTCATTGTCCATTCAAAAATCTGTTGGCAGAGGGGAAGAAGCTATTCTTGAAGCATTGAGTGTGTGTTTACAGACTCCTGTACCTCCTCCTTGATAGTAGCAGTGAAAGAGGGTATGTCTTGGGTGATGGGGGTCCTTAATGTTGAACACCGTTTACTGATGGCTATCTATACTGTAATCCCTGTTTCTTGTACATTTAATATATTTGATTGCATTGACTTCCTCAGGATAATACAAAGGGACAGAAAGAGAGCCAAAATAAAGGAAACTTTTCTTGAAGCATTGAGTGTCCTGTACCTCCTCTTTGACGGTAGCAGTGAAAATAGAGTATGTCCTAGATGATAGGGATCCTTAATGATGGATGCCGCCTTTTTGAGACATTGTCTCAGTGAATTCAGTTTCATTCTTTGTTACAGTCAATTACTTAATCTGCAGAATTAACATGTCTTCCACTTTATCTCCTGCAAATTCAATCTTCAAATTTAAATATTTGCCCTGAAGCTGAGCTAATTACTTGATAGTCGATTTTAGAGTGTTAATATAACAATAGTTATTGCTTTTCAATATCAAAAAGAAAAGAAAATTAATTGACACATTAGCTCACACAAGTTAATGCTTTAAAAGGGAAGACAAAGGAATTCCTATGGAAAGCTGGGAGATTTAAAAACTGACTTCAACAGAATTTTTTTTCTGTTTCATGTGTTGTGAGATTTGTTATTTATTCCTAATTGTTCTAAAAGTGAATGTCTTGTTAGGCCATTTCAGAATCAAAACCTCCTTGATTATGTATTTATTGAGATACAGTGTGGAACAGGCTCTTCGAGCCGTGCCGCCCAACAACTCTTAATTTAATACCAGCCTGATCACGGAACAATTTACAAAGCATAATTAACCTACTAATCAGGAAGTTGTTAGAATGTGGGAGAAATCAGAGTACCCGGAGAAAACCCATATGTTTCACAGGGAGGATGTACAGACTCATTACAGATGACATTGACTACTTAAGAATTTTTTAAGAACTATTTAAGAACTTTTTAAAAGCTATTTATTAATGCTTTTTGGGAGGGTCATTTTAGATACATATCATATTTGTATTGAGTTAAATACTGTATGTAATTAGTTTATTAGTTAATTAGTTTTGCTACAATAAGTGTATGGGACACTGGAAAAACGTTGAATTTCCCCGTGGGAATGAATAAAGTATCTATCTATCTATCTATCTATCTATTGGAATTGAATTCTGAATTCCATCATTTCAAGCCGTAATATCTTCGCGCTAACCGCTGCACTACCATGGTTCTGGAGTCAGATACAGACCACCCCAACTAAAGATAACAGATTTTCTTCCCTTGGACGTATCAGTAACAAGGTAATATACCCAATAATATAGCAATTTAAATCAAAACATCAAGTTTATTGTCATTTAATTATATACACGTATACCACCAAAAGAGACAATGTTTCTCCGAACAACAGTGTAAAGCACAGTCGTACACATAACACATATAACATACAATAACTTAGGAAAGTAAGAATTACATCATTAGTCACAATTGTCTTTTCTGATTATTTCATTTACTGAATTTAAATTAAGGATTGGAATTAATATCAATAAATTCTCCAGATTTCTCACAGGTTTCTCACTTCCTTGCATTTGCAAACTTTTCACCCCAAGGAGACCTCTGCATATGTTTCATCTTGCCATCATTTGATCACTAATGAGAGGTTCTGCCAGATGCTGAAAATCCAGAGCTGTACACACAAAATGCAGGCCAGGCCACATCGATGGAAGTGAATAAATGGTCAACGTTTAGGACTGAAACCCTTCAGCAAGACTGATTGCTGAGTTCCTCCAGCATCTTGTGTGTGTTCCTTTGATCACTATTGTTCTTTGCTCTAATACTAGCAATCATGCCTTCAGTTGTGTATGCTCTGAACAATAGAATTTAATCCTCAAACCTCTCATTCTTTAAAAATCAGCACCTTGACTAAATTTAAATCACCTAAACTAATATCCTTCTTCTGTGGAATGACCTTAAATTCTGTTTGATAATGATTCTTTGAAGAGGTAGAGGGCAGTTTACCATTGGCACTGATGAGAAATAAAAATTGTAATTCTGAGAGACCCTGATATCCACTAATGTTCTTTTAGGTTTTCATTCTGGTGTCACTTGTCATTCCACAGACAAAATGCTTCTCTCTACTTCATTACCTGCAGTACATTGTCCTTCAGCCTGCTCATTGTACAACTAATAACTAGCTTCACTATTAACTTTATCACAATACCTTCCCACATGGAGATCTATCCTATGACCTATTATTACATCTAGTATAGATCAGTGCTGCTTCAATGTAGAAATTATTCACCTGGCACTGGAGAATTCTGTTCCTCAAATTCTCCCATTTACAATGACCAGTTAACCTTCCCGTTATGTCTTTGGATTGTTCAAAGTTCAAACAGTTCAAAGCAAGATTTATTATCAGAGTACATACATGTCACCACATACAATCCTGAGGAAACAGGATCAATAAATAACAAATTGTACAAATGCAAATATAAATAAATAGCAGTAAATAACGAGCATGAAATAACAATATTAAGAGTCCTTAAAATGAGACCATGAATTGTGGGAATCTGGAGGACCCTAGAGATAACCCTTGCATTCCCTGGGGAAATTAAATTATTGAAGGCTTTTGAAATCCATTTTGATTGATTGATTGATTGATTGATTGATTCACTGTTTTATCTATTCATTTATCTATCTATTTATTTAGATATACAACACAGTAAAAAGCTCTTTGGCTAAATGAGCCTGCACTGCCCAGTTACACTCATGTGACCCATAAACCTATTAACTCATAAGACATAGAAGCGGAATTAGGCCATTTGGCCCATTGAGTCTGTTCCACCACTTCACAATGGCTGATTCAATTTTCCTCTTATCCTGCCTTAAATATACATAAAAACTTGATCTCCACACCTGCCTGTGGCAAAGAATTCCACAGATTTATCACTGTCTGACTGAAGAAATTCCTCCTCATCTCCGTTCTAAAAGAAGCCCCTTTATTCTAAGGCTGTATCCCCTGGTCTTAGTCTGTCCCACCATACGAAACAACCTCTCCACATCCTCTCTTCAAAGGCCTTTCAGCATTCGATCAGTTTCAAAGAGGTCACCTCCCATTCTTCTGAATTCTAGCTATCAGACGCTTTTCGTACACCATTCAATCCTGGAATCATTTTTGTGAGTGATTAGGTATTTAGACTGTGGGAGGAAACCACAGCACCTGGAAGAAATGCAAGCATGCAGCCATGTGGAGCATGTACAAACTCTTTACAGACTTTGGCGGCAAGTCACTGGTGTTGTAGTAGTGTTACACTACTGTGCAACCTTGTAGTAAATACCGTGAAGTTTCCCCAGCTGACTTATTACACAGCTTGTGAGATATATTGTACTCAAGATTAACAAACATTAAAGGTGAAAGGCAATTGATGCACTATGGAGTTAACAGCATAAGTCGCAACAAGAGATGGCCATTCAGCCTCTCATACCTTTCCTGACATTCAACATTTATTAAAGTTGTCCTATGCTTTCTGCCTACCCTAACCCTAATTAATTGAAGCATGGGATCCAAGGGGAAGTTGTTTTGTGGATCCAGAACTGGCTTGCCCACAGAAGGAAAAGAGTGATTGTAGACGGGTCATATTCTGTATGGAGGTCAGTGATCAGTGGTGTGCCTCATGGATCTGTTCTGGGACCTCTTCTCTTTGTGATTTTTATAAATGACCTGGATGAGGAAGTGGAGGGATGGGTTAGAAAATTTGCTGATGATACAAAGGTTAGAGATGTTCTGGATAATGTGGAGGGCAGTTAGAATTTACAGCAGGACATTGATAGGATGCAAAACTGGACTGAGAAGTGGCAGATGGAGTTCAACCGAGATAAGTGTGAGGTTGTTCATTTTGGTAGGTCAAATATGATGACAGAATATAGTATTAATGGTAAGACTCTTGGCAGCGTGGAGAATCAGAGGGTTCTTGGGCTCCAAGTCCATAAGATATTCAAAGCTGCTGCACAGGTTGACTCTGTGGTTAAGAAGGAATATGATGTATTGGCCTTCATCAACCATGGGATTGAGTTTA
Source organism: Hypanus sabinus (assembly GCF_030144855.1). NCBI lineage: Eukaryota > Metazoa > Chordata > Chondrichthyes > Myliobatiformes > Dasyatidae > Hypanus > Hypanus sabinus. The sequence goes on from NC_082707.1 coordinate 203,487,889, forward strand.
GGAGCTGAGAGGTAATGTTACAGCTATATAGGACCCTGGTCAGACCTCACTTGAAGTACTGTGCTCAGTTCTGGTCATCTCACGATAGGAAGGATGTGGAAACCATAGAAAGGGTGCAGAGGACAGTTACAACGATGTTGTCTAGATTGGGGAGCATGCCTTATGAGGCCTTATAGGTTGAGTGAACTTGGCCTTTTTTTCCTTGGAGTGATGGAGGACGAGTGGTGACCTGATAGAGGTGTATAAGGTGATGAGAGGCATTGATCGCGTGGATAGTTAGAGGCTTTATCCCAGGGCTGAAATGGCTAGCATGAGAGGGCATAGTTTTAGGGTGCTTGGAAGTAGGTACAGAAGAGCAATTAGGGATAAGTTTTTTTACGCAGTGAGTGGTGAGTGTGTGAAATGGGCTGCAGGTGACAGTGGTGGAGGCGGGTACGACAGGGTCCTTTGAGAGATTCCTGGACAGATATATGGAGTTCAGAAAAATAGAGGGCTATGGAGGACCCTAGGTATTTTCTCAGGACATGTTCAGCACAGCTTTGTGGGCTGAAGGGCCTGTGTCATGCTGTAGGTTTTCTACGTTTCTATGTTTTTTACTGATTAGAATTCTGTCCCTCTCAGACATAAACATGCCCAAGGAATCCACCCTCGGAGTTCTCTGTGACAAGGAGATCCAAAGATTCAAAGTTCAAAGTGAGTGCATTATCAAAGTATGTGCCTGTACCACATACTACCCTGAGGTTCATTTATTTGTGGGTATTCATTGTAAGTACAAAGAAACATGACAGAGTCCATGAAAAACAATAAAAACAGACAAGCAACCAATTTTCAACAGACAATAAACTGTGCAAGTACAAAAAAAAATAATAATCATTCAGTAAAATTTTGCTTTAAAATTCAACCTCATAAAAGAAACCATACATTACTATGACTGCAAGCCTGGTCCAGTTTTAGAACCAGAATCCTACAAATTATATTATGGCTGATCCATTATTGCAGATAAGGCAATAAGCATCTGGATGTGATATTCCAGGATAAGCAAACAAGAACAGCTTAGTTAATCGATATAGCCATTCCATACACACATGACATATGACTTAAGTGAAAAACACCAAAAATATGCTGAACTAGAAGAGGAAATTGAAAGACTATGGAACCTGAACAGGGTATATCTTGTCCCAGTGGTAATATCTACAACTGGTTTCATCCCAAAGTCACTAGGGAAGAGTATTAAACAATTAAACAACAATACTTATGTAAGTCTTCAAAAGGCCACACCACTAGAATAGTCTCAAAGTTCCTAGAAATTAAAGAATGAGCATGCTTGGCTATGGCCATACCTCAGGTTTTACCAGCTTGAGCTGAGAAAACATTAAAAAAATATATCAGTAATAGTTATTGAGAACATGAGTTACTGAGTCCTTAAGAGTGAGTCGATATGTTGTGGAATCAATTCAGTACCAGGGTTAAATTTCTTCCTCATCTCAGTCTGAAATGGCTATGCTCTTATTCAGAAGGACGAACAGAAAATAGAAGCAGAATTAAACTATTCAGCCCATTGAATCTTGGCTGCTGCAGCTGCTTCTTTGAATTTAACTCAATATGAGAGGAAACATCTTATGAGAGAAAGCTTGCAAGAATCCTATATTTCAGTAAGATCATATCTCATTCATCTAAACCAAAGTGAGTTTAAACGCAGTCCTCTTAACTTCTCGACAAAGGATAAAACATCCATACTTACAATCATCCTCTTGAAATTTATCTAAGCAACCTTCAATGAAATAATATTCTTCTTTAAAATGGGAGACTACAATAGTTCACAGTGCTTTAGGGATGGATTCACAGGTGCCTTTTATATTTGCAATAAGAATTCCCTGCATTTATATTTCAGCTTTCCTTAAAAAAACAACAAACTTCACTCCATTCACCAGGACCCCAAATCACTGTACTGCAGCTTTCTAAACGTTTCTTCATTTAAATAATGCCCTGATCCTTTATTATTCCTTCTCCATTTCCCCACAGTACATGCCATTTACAAGTTTTTTTTTTACCTATTATGTCTATCAATAAATATCTCTTAGCAACTTACTTTTGACAAACTTCTATTGATGCATAGTGGAGAGTGTATTGACTGGCTGCATCACATCCTGGTCTGGAAAGACTGATGCCCTTGAATGGAAGATTCTACAAAAAGTTAAGGGTATGACCCTGTCCATCATGGATAAAGCCCTCCCTACAACTGGACACATCCACATAAAACGCTTCCACAGAAAAGCAGCAACTCCCACTGTACTGAACATGCTCTCTTCTTGCTGCTGATTGTACAGGAGCTTCATGACCAACACCACCAGGTTTAGGAACTGTAACTACCCCTGAACCATCAGACTCTTCTACCAAAGGTAATACTTCAAACAACTTAACGCCCCATCATTGAAATGCTCCCACAATCTACGGACTCAATTTCAGGGACTCTTCATCTCATCATTGAAATATTTATTACTTTTTAAATTAATTAATTAGTTCATTCATTCATTCATTTATTTATTTTTGTGTTTGCACAGTTTGTTGTCTTCTGCACTTTGGTTGAACTCCCAAGTTGACCAGTTTTCCACTGATTCTATTATGGCTTTTATTCTATAGATTTATTGAGTATGCCCGCAAAAGAAATAATCTCTGGGTTGTATATGGTGATATATATGTAGTTGGCAATAACATTTACTTTGAATTTTGATCCTTTGAACCTTCCTCCACCTAATTTTCCATTGTCCTTAAATTTGGTTATCATACTTCCACTTTTTCCTCCAAGTTTTACAATATTTCAGAAACAGCTGATGCCTCCATGGTGATTCTCATAGCTACCCCAATAGTCTCAAAGTGCAAAATACGAATCATCCAATTTGCTTTACTTGTTGCTTGCTGCCTGTTAATCAAACCTCCATCCATATCACACTAGTCCTGACAAAGGGTCTCGGCCCAAAATGTCGACAGTGCTTCTCCTTTTAGACGTTGCCTGGCCTGCTGTGTTCCACCAGCATTTTGTGTGTGTTGATCCATGTCACATGTTGCCTTGGTCAGCTTTGTCACTTACCTAGTGACGAAACATTTTGTGAGAAGTCTCATTAAGTTTAATTGTCATCAACCATACACAAAATAGAGCCTAATGAAGAAACTTTCCTCCAGGAACAAGATGCAAAACACAAAACTAAGCCACACACACAGCACATATAACTATGATAGCAGAAAGTGCATGATTACCACAAAATTATTTATAAAAAATAATAATATTGCAGGGTGGTGGGGTAGAGATACATCTCTGCTGAAGAAGGTATAAGTTGCTCCTTCCCTCCGCTTGCCTGCTGGCCACTCTTGAGCAAGACATACCACCTACTTAGCCCCCCAATCAGGGTCACGAGAAGCCATGGGAACAGTGATGGATGGTTATATGAGCAGCTGATGCATTTTGCAAGTCCTCCGTATGCGAACACTGACGCTAGGCAGACCAGCTCTGAAAAGTATTGATAATAGTTCAGGTCACCCATCTTGTAAAGACACTGCCCAGACGAAGGCAACTTCTGTAGAAATATTTGCCAAGGACAATGATGGTTATGGAATGATCCTGATCACCCATATCATACAACACAGCACATAATGATGATGATGAGTAATGAGTGATATAGCCTTAGTCCCTCAATGCCATGGTCTGTAGACTGATGGTACATAGATGTTATCCAAATGCCTTCTTCAAATACAGTCATTTGGCACAGTACTGAAGTAATTTTATGTATTGCATTATTCTGCAGCTACAAAAAAAACATGACATATGTGAGTGATGATAAATCTGATTATGATATAATTCTCTATTGTGGACTGAGATTGGGAAGGGGACAGGGAGCAGGAAGCACCAGAGGGCCATTCTGTAATGATCAATTAGCTTATTGTTTGGAATCAAATAACCTTACCTGGTGTCTCAGGGCTGGGTCTGTCTCCACCTGCACTAGACTGTGCCCTCGCGCTACTTCTCTGCCATCTGTCTCATACCCTCTCAAGGTGCTCCACTCTCACCAAAATCCTTTGCTCCTGCCAGATTTATAAATTCACTCTTCACACCATGTTGTCAAATACAGTGCTAATCAAAGTCATAGGCACTCTGGCTATGTGTATGTGCCTTAGACTTTTGCACCTGTTCCCTTTCTCAGACACAGATTTTCCTTCATGTGTCAGGAACTATTCATGTGAACTTCTTGTATCTATTACAAAACAAAACATTTACAAAATCACACATTTTCTCTGAGAATCTTTGCTAAAAAATTGTTATTGATCATTATGGAAACTGTTTTAAGGTAGTTAATTAGCGGTGGCAGAGTGTTTTTTAGTCTCACACCCTTTCTGTTATAGTTTGATTCTGTAATAGTTATTAATCTATAAAATTATTCAGTATACCCACAAGAAAATGAATCTCAGAATTGTATAAAGTGACATATATGTAATTTGATAATAAAAGTTATTTTGACTTTGAGCTTTGAGTATAAGCTCCATCATGGGCATTAGCCTCTGTAGTGTCCAGGACACCTTCAAGGAACAATGCTTCAGAAAGGCAGCATCCATCATTGTGGAACCCCATCACCCATGTTCTGCCTTGTTCTCATTGCTACCAATAGGGTGGAGGTACAGGAGCCTGATGACACACACTCAGTGATCCAGGAACAGCTCCTCTCCCTTTGCCATGCAATTTCCAAATAGACAATGAACCCATGAGCACGACCTCACTATTATTTTAAAATTTTTGCTCTACTTATTTAATGTAACTATTTAATATACATATACATACTGTAATTCACATTTTTCTCTCCATTATTATGTATTGCACTGTACTGTTACTGCAAAGACAACAACAAATTTCACAACATATGCCAGAGATACTAAACCTAATTCTGATTCTAATTTTGATCTCAGGGTTGTATAAGGTAACATATATGTACTTAGGTAATAATATTTACTTTGAACTTTGAACTTTGACTATAGTACTGTTAACATTTGTTTTAAGATAAATTAATTTTTACTTAAATAAACAATGTTTCTGCAGTTAACTCAGGGAAGGGGTTGATGGAAAACATATTAATAGAAATTCTCTAAAACCCACTAGATATAAATTCTCTTGTACATTTTCCTGCTTTTACATTTAATAAAGAAGTTTTAAAAAAATATTTTGCCTTTCAGAATGTAATACCCTCTGATTTAATCTTCATGTCCTCTTGCAGGAAAGTTATATCTACAGCAACCTTCAAAAAAGATGCCTAAAAATATACACATAGTATTTCCCAAGGACGGGTAAGCATTGACAAGCAAATATTGACTGTCTCTTTCTTTTCTTCTGATGGCAAAAAGAAAATAAATCAGAAATGAGTTGGTCCAGTTTTATTTTTGATCTGTACATCTTTCTGTTTGAGATACCCCTGACAGAAAACGCCTTACACTGTACTCTTCCAAGCACAGTTCCGTGATAACAGATGAAGTTCAAGGAGCAAGAGCATGAGAATTGTGAAACTGATGTGTCTGTGAGAAAGTAGGAGAGGCTGAGTGCTCCTTACGAGATAGAGCAGGTGCCTGCAGTGCTAGACAGACACTAAATGGATTTAAACTCTAGCAGTATGCATTAAGGTGATGATATGAATCATTCTTACATCCACAGGAGTGACAGTCAGAAACAGTTGCTCTTAGAACCTTTACTACTCTTGCTGTAATTAGACCAACATTACCATATCTAAAGATAACTTTGTAAAAACACGCATAATATTTAGAGATTGTTGGGACTGAATCGTGTTATTGGTCTCCTACTCAAAATGCTGTGTGACGGCCCATTGCAATCATTCCCACATGTTCAATCCCAGTCAGGTTGTTTAACATGAGAGCCCAGACCGGATTACTATCCCAGAGGCCCTAGTGCCCTGGAGATAAAATCATTGTTAACTCCCTCTCAGTTTAACTGTGAACAAACTACCTTAGTCATTCACACAAAATGCTGGAGGAACTCAGCAGATCTAAGGAAAAAAGTAAACAGTCGACATTTCAGGCTGAGACCTGAGAAGGAAGGGGGAGAAGGGGTGGGAGATGCTTGATGAAAGGTCTTGACCAAAAACCTCAAAAGTTTACTCTTTTCCGTAGATGCTGCCTGACCTGCTGAGTTCTCCCAGCTTTTTGCGTGACTTGCTCTGGATTTCCGTCATCAGCAGATTTTCTCATTTGTACATTAGTGATTTCTGTGCCGGCTATTGGCCTTCATAACCCTGCTTTTACAAGCTATTGGGCTTTATTGTGCCATGCAATGTACAAATGGTTTGTATCTCTTGTAATCTCTGTTGGGATTACCCTCAGGACTTCTGGGTCAATTGACAAATTGACATCTAGCATTATGATCAATTCAACAACATTTAGGTTTGATGCTTAGAGTGTAGCAAGTTGGAGACAAGTGGGTACCACAGTAGTGTGGCAGTTAGCATGACACTATTACAGTTCAGGGCATCAGAGCTCAGAGTTCAAGCTTGATGCCCTCTGTAAGGAGCCTGTACATGTTCCCTGTGCAACGTGTGTGCTTTCTCTGGGTCCTCTGGTTTTCTCCCACAGGCAGGTTAATTGTTCATTGTAAACTGTCCTATGATAAAACTAGAGTTAAATTGGTGGGTTACCGGTTGGTGAGGCTCTTTGGGCCGGAATGGCTGGTTCCGTGTTGTACATCTAAATAATTTTTTTAAAAATTCTGCCTGTGAGAATCCTGCAGGATGTGGAGCTGAAAGGCGGGATGAAGATTGTAGCCTTTTCCAACAGGGTCAAACACAGAGGGCTGAATGACCCACTCCCACCCCAACCCTGCCCCCAACATCATTTACAATTCTACTTTACAATATTTTAAAATTACATGAGAACATCTCCTTGTAATTTGTTCCGTGAGCAGATTAGGTTTAAATTGGGGTTGCTGAGGGCTGCAGGGTGATGCAGGACAAAGGGCTGGCAGGGCCGATCCTGCACTGTATCTCTAAAAAGATAAATGAACAAATCATTGCAGTATGACGCTTAGAGTCCCGTAAGTCGGAGGAATATTCTCCAATTAGCTCACTTATTACAAGCGTACTTATATTGGAAGCATTAGGCTGAATCCCATGTCTAAAGCTCTTCCTGTTAGAGATGTGACTATAGGTTTACTCTTGTGGAAAATGATTGGGGATTGTCTGAAGGAGCTCCTGTGTCATTCTGACAAGCTCATACCAATACATCATCCTTGAAAGGCAAGCTGGTTAACTTACACCCTGTCAGTTGGAATAACAGAATCTTACAGCTTTAGAACAGAGAACATAGAACAGTAAGTGCAGGAACCGGCCCTTCAGCCCACAGTGTCAGCTGAACCAACTAAATTAGAAATCAAATCGCCAATTAAACTAATCTCTTCTGCCTACACAATGTCCATATCTCTCCATTTTCCTCACATTCATGTGCCTATCTAAATGGGTTTTAAAAGCCTCTAATGTATCTGCCTCTACCACTACCCCAGGCAGCACATTCCAGGCACCCACCACTCTCTCTGTAAGAAAAAACTTGCCCCTCACATCTTCTTTGAAATTACCCCTTCTCATCATAAATGCACACTCTCTGGTATTAGACATTCCAATGCTTGGACAAAGATTGTTGTTGTTCAGTCATTAAGTCAAGTCAGACTCTTTGTGACCTCATGGACCATAGGTTCCATAGGGTTTTCATGGCCAGATAAGGAAGTAGATGGCCAGGCTTTTCTTCTGCGTAGATAGTGCTTCTGCGCAGGTTTTTACTCAGGACCATTTGCCTTGAAGTCCAGTGCTGATGCCACTACACCAGCAGCTGGCCCTTGGATAAAGATACTGTCAACTCAGTCCATGTCTCTCACAATGATATAAACCTCCATCAGAATCCCACTCATTCCCCCCCCTCCCCACCACCACCACTCCAGAGAAATCAACCCTTAGGTTGTCCAACCTTTCATTATAGCACATACCTTCTAATCCAGGAAGCCTTCTAGTAAGTGTTTTCTGCACCCTCTCCAACATCCTTCTTATAATAGGCTGACCAGACCTGAATGTTGTACTCCAGCTGTGGCCTAACTAGGGCTTTATAAAGCTGCAACAGAAATTCTTGCCTTGAGCTTGTCAAGGACCCTGACTTTTTTATGCTAATATGTTCAAGCCACTTCTGAAGATGAAGAAAAAAGTTTCAGTGTACCAAGTTTTGCCATGATAGATTCATGTAAAGGTGTAGTTTGCCATGTGCACAGCTACACTACATATTGAACAGGCAAATGGTTCATGTTCCAGCAATTTTCCATGTCACTCTGTGGTCCTTGATATTCTCTGTGTAACCCCCTGGGTCGCCTCAGGCTCGCTCAGCTCGTTCTCGTCTAGGGGGAGCAGCCTTCGGCCCCACCAAACTGGGTAATCGGCTGGTGTGGATGCTGTGTGATGTCCCTGCCTCGCCCAAAAACAGACAGTACACCATAAGCGATTAAATGAGTACAATTTATAAAGGTTACTATAACTAAGTGATTAATAACGATACAGTATATATGAAGAGAAAATTAAAGAAAAGGCGCCAAACTTATCAAAGTCCAAACCACTTCGTGCACAACCGTTGGAGCTCAATCACTGAAGCCTTCTGGCCACCATTCGATCCCCTCCGAACTCCTCGACTTGCTGCTCAGGACCCTCCGAACTCCTCGACTCTTCAAACAGCTCAGGACCCTCCGAGTGGTCAACCAAGCACATCTAGCTTCATCCCCCCCCCTCGGAGAATCTCCCGGCCTCGGACCCCCCTTTGGGGTCCGATCCTCACCCAGCTTAGAGCATTGCGTCCTCTCTCTCGACCCCCTCGCGCTGATCTGCCCAAAAGCCCGTCAACAAAAGCTTACAGACTCAGAAGAAAGAACATTAATCCCCATTTGGTTTACAAAGGAATACCATTCTCGTTATCAGTAAATTAGCATTCCTGCTAGTTAACAAAAAGAAGAAACCCTCTTTACATCTGTATTACCAATGGCTAGAGTAAGGACCTCTATGCAATATAACCATATAACAATTACAGCATGGAAATAGGCCATCTCGGCTCTTCTAGTCTGTGCTGAATGCTTACTCTCACCTAATCCTACAGGCCTGCACTCAGCCCATAATGCTCCATTTCTTTCCTGTCCATATATCTATCCAATTTTACTTTAAATGACAAAACCGAACCTGCCTCTACCACTTTTACTGGAAGTTCATTCCACACAGCCACCACTCTCTGAGTAAAGAAATTCCCCCTCGTGTTACCCTTAAACTTTTGCCCCCTAACTCTCAAATCATGTACTCTTGTTTGAATCTCCCCGACTCTCAATGGAAAAAGCCTATCAACATCAACTCTATCTATCCCCTTCATAATTTTAAATACTTCTATCAAGTCTCCCCTCAATCTTCTATGCTCCAAAGAAAAAAGACCTAACTTGTTTAACCTTTCCCTGTAACTTAGGTGCTGAAACCCAGGTAACATTCTAGTAAATCTTCTCTGTACTCTCTCTATTTTGTTGACATCTTTCTCATAATTCAGTGACCAGAACTGTACACAACACTCCAAATTCGGCCTTACCAATGCCTTATACAATTTTAACATTACTTCCCAACTCCTACACTCAATGCTCTGATTTATAAAGGCCAGCATACCAAAAGCTTTCTTCACCACCCTATCCACATGAGATTCCATCTGCAGGGAACTATGCACCATTATTCCTAGATCACTCTGTTCTACTGCGCTCTTCAATGCCCTACCATTTACCGTGTATGTCCTATTTTGATTAGTCCTACCAAAATGTAGCACCTCACACTTATCAGCATTAAACTCCATCTGCCATTGTTTAGCCTACTCTTCTAATTGGCCTAAATCTCTCTCCAAGCTTTGAAAACCTTCTTCATTATCCACAACGCCACCTACCTTAGTATTGTCTGCATACTTACTAATCCAATTTACCACCCCATCATCTAGATCATTAATGTATATGACAAACAACATTGGACCCAGTACAGATCCTTGAGGCACTCCACTAGTCACTGGCCTCTATCCTGACAAACAGTTATCCACCACTACTCTCTTCCATTCCTTCCTACTGTCTGGCATCTCCCATCCAGCCACTTACTATGCACTTACTGTGTCATGTCCAAATCAGGTTCCATAGCATATATTGTGAAAATTGTTGTCTTGCAGCAGCAGTACAGTGCAATACACAATAATAAAACTAAAAATTACTATTGGTACATATTTGCCAAGAACAATCGTGGTCATAGATCACCCATGTTATATGACACGGCACATAACAATGGTAATGATTAGATGTAGTCCAGGAAGAGAGCAGGAAGCTTCACCTTCTGGGGAGATTCATAACGTTTTTACAAATGATAAAGAGGGATTCAATAAATTATTTTTGAAGAGTGCCATTTTAAATAGATGAAGTATAAAGCATATCAAGGTAATTTCAAGTGACAGAGAAAACACCCATGGAAAATCTGACACTCATTTTCCCAGACTATAGAATATAGAACAGCACAATAGAGCCCCTTTGACACTTGATATTGTGCTGAACTTCTAACCTACTCTCTGTTCAATCTAACCTTTCCCTTCCATATGACCCTCTATTTGTTGATAAACCACGTGCCTATCTGGGTTTCTTAGGTGCCCCTGAAGAATCTTTCTCTACCACCACCATAGCAGTGCATTTCACTCTGTGTGTGAAAAACCCACATCTGTCAGCGCTGCGGTAACACCGCAGTTACAATGACACTTTTACAGCTTGGGACTTCTGGGCATTTGGAGCTCAATCGTGGCACTGTTCTGTTCGGAGTCCTTCCCGTAGAACGTGTGGGTTTTCCCCCAGTACTCTGGTTTCCATTCACCACCCGAAGAATTATCAGGTAGGTGAAATGGTCATTGTAAATTGTCCTGTGAATAGATTAGGGTTAGTTGGGCTTGTCGGGGGTTGCTGGGGAGGCATGACTCTAAAGTCTGGAAGGGTTTACTCTGCTAAATGAAAAAAAAATCTTCCTTTACTCACCTTCAATTGTCTTAAATTTATGCCCTTAGTGTTAGATGACAAACAGGGTTCTTCCTAAACAGAGAATTAATGGAAAGAAAGCCATAATGAAAGAAAAGAGTTAAATCTGGAGAATTTTTTAAAAAATCAAACGCTCTCCCAGCTGCTGTAGCTGCCTGGCCTGAACTGCAACCCTGGCAAAACAAACACGACCTTGCTTTGTTTTCCTTAATATATGGCAAAGATATAATACTACTGACTCTCGATAAAAGCATTCCTTTCCTGAGCATAATTCCAAGCTAAGCACATAATTTCACTGCACCAAATGATTATGTATTGCCGTCCATCACACTGTATATAATTTCTGATCCTGGTATGTGAACTAATCCTGACTGAAGAGCAACCTCTCTGATGGGATTCACGTTTGAACTCCTAGCAAAGGCAGCGCTGAATACTTGGGCTATTGTCTAGTTTCATGCAGCACGTTAGATGTGAGTGCATTGTGTTGTTTTAATTTTACTTTAGTTATAGGGACTTACTTTAAATAGTTCGAAGCACAAACTGGACTCATTATCCAAAGAAATTCCAATATACTCACAACAAATTCTGGGAATATATTGAAGTATTTTTGGTTAAGGAAAACTGCTTGCAATTCATGCTATTTAAAGTATATGGGTGTGGTGGTTGTCTGATGATGACAGGAAACCTGTGCAGTAAAGTTTTTAAAGTGAAAAAGTTGTAGCACTGAATGAGTTCCACTCTCTCTAGCTTGGATGTCTAGGTCCAGTGGTGGCTGTCACAAACTGGGGTCTTCCTTGGTTGTAGTGGATGACTAGGATTTGTTCTGTGTTTCATCATGCCCTCTGTTCTCTATGGAGCATTGCAGAACCGACTCTCTGTCGATAGAACTATAGAACATTACAGCACAGAAACAGGCCTTTTGGCCCTTGGCTTTGCTGAACCGTTTTTCTGCCTAGTCACACTGACCTGCACCTGGGCCATGTCCCTTCAAACCCCTCTCATCCATATACCTGTCCAAGGTTTTCTTCAATGTCAAAAGTGAACCTCCATTCACCACTTCATCTGGCAGCTCATTCCACACTCCCACCACTCTCTGCGTGAAGAAGCCCCCCCTAATGTTCCCTTTAAACTTTTCCCCCTTCACACTTAACCTATGACCTCTGTTTTTTTTCTCACCTGGCCTCAATGGAAAAAGCCTGCTTGCATTCACTCTATCTATACCCATCATAATGTTATACACCTCTATCAAATCACCCCTCATTCTCCTACGCTCCAGGGAATAAAGTACTAACCTATTCAACCTTTCTCTGTAACTCAGTTTCTCAGGTTCCAGCAACATCCTTGTAAGCCTTCTCTGTAATCTTTCAACCTTATTAATATCCTTCCTGTAATTAGGTGACCAAAACTACACACAATACTCCAAATTCGGCCTCACCAATGTCTTATACAACCCCACCATTACATTCCAACTCTTATACTCAATACTTGGATTTATAAAGACCAATGTACCAAAAGCTCTCTTTATGACCCTAACCATCTGTGACACCACTTTTAGGGAATTATGTATCTGTACTCTGCTCTACTGCACTCCTCAGTGTCCTACCATTTACCTTGTATGTTCTACCTTTGTTTGACCTTCCAAAGTGCAATACTTCACACTTGTCTGCATTAAACTCCATCTGCCATTTTTCAGCCCATTCCTCCAACTGGTCCAAATCCCTCTGCAAGCTTTGAAAACCTTTCTCACTACACCTACAATATTTGTATCAGCAGCAGATTTGCTGATCCAATTTGTCATATTATCATCCAGATCATTGATATAGATGACAAATAACAATGGACCCAGCACTGATCCCTGTGGCACACCACTAGTCACAGGCCTCCACTCAGAGTAGCAATCCTCCACTACCACTCTCTGGCTTCTTCCATTGAGCCAATGACAAATCCAATTTACTACCTCTCCATGGATACCTAGCGACTGAATCTTCCTAACTAACCTCCCATGCGGGACCTTGTCAAAGTCCTTACTAAAGTCCATGTATACAACATTCACTGCCTTCCCTTCATCCACTTTCCTGGTAACTTCCTTGAAAAACTCTAATAGATTGTTAAAACATGACCTACCATGCACAAAGCCATGCTGACTTTTCCTAATAAGTCCCTGCCTATCCAAATACTTGTAGATCCTATCTCTTAGTATTTCTTCCAATAATTTACCTACTACCGATGTCAAACTTATGGGCCTATAATTTCCCGGCTTACTTTTTGAGCCTTTTTTAAACAATGGAAATACATGAGCTATCCTCCAATCCTCCGGCACCTCACCCGTGGATATCGACATTTTAAATATTTCTGCCAGGGCCCCTGCAATTTCAACACTAGTCTCCTTCAAGGTCCGAAGGAGTACCCTGTCAGGTCCTGAGGATTTATCTACTCTGATTTGCCTCAAGATAGCAAGGACCTCCTCCTCTTTAATCTGTATAAGTTCCAGGAGCTCCCTACTTGTTTGCCTTGTTTCCATAGAATCCATTCCAGTTTCCTTAGTAAATACAGATGCAAAAAACCCATTTAATATCGCTCCCATTTCTCTTAGTTCCATACATAGCTGACCACTCTGATCTTCAAGAGGACCAATTTTATCCCTTACTATCCTTTTGCTCTTAACATACCTGCAGAAGCTGTTAGGATTATCCTTCACCCTGACTGCCAAAGCAACCTCATGTCTTCTTTTAGCCTTCCTGATTTCTTTCTTAAGTATTTTCTTACTCTTTTTATACTCCTCAAGCATCTTATTTCCTCCCTGTTGCCTATGCATGTTATACATCTCTCTCTTCTTTATCAGAGTTCCAATATTCCTCGAGAACCAAGGTTCCTTATTCTTATTTGTTTTGTCTTTAACCCTGACAGGAACATACAAACTCTACACTCTCAAAATTTCTCCTTTGAAGGCCTCCCACTTACCAATCACATCCTTGCCAGAGAACAACTTGTCCCAATCTACACTTTTTAGATCCTTTCTCATTTCTTCAAATTTGGCCTTTTTCAGGTTTAGAACTTCAACCTGAGGACCAGATCTATCTTTATCCATGATCAAGTTGAAACTAATGACGTTATGATCACTAGAACCAAAGTGTTCCCCTACACACACTTCTGTCACCTCCCCTAACTCATTTCCTAATAGGAGATCTAATATTGCATCCTCCCTAATTGGTACATCTATATATTGATTTAGAAAACTTTCCTGAACACATTTCACAAACTCTAACCCATCTAGACCTTTAACAGTATGGGAGTCCCAATCAATGTTTGGAAAATTAAAATCCCCTACAATCACAACTTTCTGTCTCCTGCAGTTGTCTGCTATCTCTCTGCAGATTTGCTCCTCCAATTCTTCCTGACTATTCGGTGGTCTATAATACAACCCCATTAATGTAGTCATACCATTCCTGTTTCTCAGCTCCACCCATATGGCCTCAGTAGATAAGCCCTCTAATCTGTCCTGCCGAAGCACTGGCTGTAATATTTTCCCTGACTAGCATTGCCACCCCCCACCACCCTTCATCCCTCTGCCTCCATCACATCTGATAGAGGGAGAGATCTCATTCTCAGCCAGCCCACTGGTTCTGACTTTGCATGCTACAACAGATGTATCCCTATGTCACTGGGTCACCAGACATCCTGACCTGGCTTGGCCCACTTGCTGAAGCAGTGTACCGGGTAGTGGCTGCTGTCACTTGCAGACAGCTACTTGGAGCCACAGGTAAGAGATGAGTGTCCAGTGGAGACCAAAGATGTGGAGTGAACTGCCCCAGAATGGACACGACAAGCCCCTTCGCCAGAGGTGTTACCCTCCCTGGACTCTACGTACAGCTATAAGGAAAGGAAACAACATGGTAAAACAACATAAGAGGAAGCTCATGGTAAAAGTGGTAAAAACATCCAGTTTAGCAAAAGGATCACACATCTAGTTATCAGGTGGTGAGTCCTGCTTCTGACTTACATGACCAATACTACATAAGAATTGTTCTTTATCAGTTCCACCCAAATCTCTGAATCATCGCATTTCCAGAAGTACCAGCAATTCATCTTTTGAAAATGAATTTACAGGATATAGTTGTCACTGAGAAGGCCGAACCATAATTAATTAAGCTGAATCTACTAAATATATTACCATATGTACAGCAAATATTTGCACAACGTTCCAGAGGTTATGAAAAACATTATTTCTTTGCATCACTTTCCTTCCTGGGATTAAACCCTTTATTTCATGCTTTATACAAGCTAGTTGATAGCCAAGTCATCTTCTTAGAAATCCAACTGCCAAATCCTGTTTTTCTCGTGCTGTTGAATTCATAATGTCTTTCCCTCCCCGTAGCTCAATAACAACCACTTCGAGGTCACTTTTACATCATTTGGAAAATGTGACTGCTAATTTCCTATCATTTGTTATTTTACAATTGAGACCCAGGCACACATGCGGGCCCACCTGGCAACCCCCCACTTGGAATTTTGTCAGAGAACTTAGAACAAACACATTATCCGAGGACTGTCAACCAATGGACACACCTGGGTCATTTACAGTCAAACCAACTGATCTGTTATCTCGGGGTTACTCTGTCCCATTTTTTGAGCAAATACTTAATATTTACAATTTCTTGTCATTCAGCACAAGTCTCCTTTTAGAAAGTCATGGGGACTATCTGAATATCCCTGTATTTTTCACAATTAAATTTTATAGATATTTGGCTTGCATGTTGTTGGGTGATATATTCAGTTTTGATATACCTAACCTTCCTTATACTTCCACCACATCTTTAATCTCATTCAATATCCTGACATCATCCTTTGCTGAGACACCAGAAGTATCTTGCTTGTGTTGTCCACATTTTGTATCTTTGACAGGCCCGTTTCCTTCACGTAACTTTATTTGTTGATCGCTGAGGGGCTCATTTCTCATCTTATTACCTTGTCATTCTTTGCTTTAAGAGATACTTTCTCTATTTTGTTCTGTTCCAAATTTCAAAGTTCAAAATAAGTTTATGATCAAGGTACATGATATTCATTTTCTTGCAGGCATACTCAGTAAATCCAAGTACCATAATAGATTAAATGAAAGACTACAGCCAAAGGGGAAGATAAACAACCAATGTGCAAAAGACAATGAAATGTACAAACACAAAAGAGAAAAAAAAAGCAATAAGCATCAAGAATATGAGGTGAAGTGTCCTTGAAAGTGAGTCCATGGGTTGTGGGAATAGTTGAGCAAAGTTATCCCTACTGGTTCAAAAGCCTGATGGTTAAGAAGTAATAAGTGTGAGTACTGGGGCTTTACACCTTCTTCTTGAAGGCAACAGTGAGAAGAGAGCATTTCCTGGGTGGTGGGGGTCCCTGATGATGGATGCTGCTTTCCTGCAACAGCGCTCTGTGTAGATATGCTCAGCCAACTTTTCAATCTCTGTCCTATATACTGATAGGTCACCACCTTTGATTCAGCCAGCAACAGTGGTGTTGTCAGTAAACTTAATTATGGTATTAGAACTCTGCTCAGCCAAGCAGTGTAAAATGAATAGGGCAGGGGGCTAAGCACATGCCTTTGTGGTGTACTTGTGCTGATGGAGATTGTTGTTAGCAATGTGAACTGACCAGGGTCTGCAGGTGAAGAAATCCAGGATCCAATTGCATAAGGAGGTATTGAGGCCAAGGTCTTGATTAGTTTTGAGGGGATGATAGTATTGAATGTCCCATACCAGGAATAGTTTTTGCCCTATAACCATCATGCTCCTGACACTCACCTCAATGCTGAACTGGCTCCTCAGCCTATGACTTAAGCAAGTCAGTATTATTTATATACTTTTTCATTTACTGTTGGCACGATTTGTCCTCTTTGGCTCATTGGATAGTTGTCAGTCATTGTTAAGTATAGATTTTCATAAATTCTACTGTATTTATTTTCCTGCATGAAAATAAATCTCGGGATAGTATATGCTGACATATACACACTTTCATAATAAATTTACATTGAAAACTAAGGCCAAGTGAGAAGGCACCTCACTGTATTTCACCTGCTTCCTCCAGACAAATAAAATTATCATTCTAAATTTCAGAGTCAGTGCTTTGTATTAGTCTAACCTCTTGAGCTAGCTAGCTCAATTTTCCTATTAAAAGTAGACTTGAGCAGGTTAAAGGGTACTTTTAGATACTTACTAGCGCCACTTCTGTTTTTGTATTTCCTATCCCAAAGAAACTTAACAAGCTGACATCTGCAAAATTCACCATCTGCATCCACTTTATTTGAAGGTACGAACAGAACCTTTGAACAGAATGCAGAGGAAATTGAAAGAAAACATATACTTCAGCTATTAAATAGGAAAGCAAAAATATGCAGATGCTGGACATCAGAAATAAAAAAACCCACAAAATTCTGATGGTGTTTGCTATATTAAGAAATATCAGTGTACTGGGTAATATTAGGAACTGCGCCTAGGCTGATGATCTTGTATCAAAAACATTAATTTTGTTTTTTCTCTCTCTCTAGATGCTGAGTATTTTCAGCATTTTCTATTTTTTTTGTACTTGTGGGTGTATGGGGTGTCTAGGGAGGGGGTAGCACTTCTGGTGAAGGGGCGTGTTATGTCCATTCTGGGGCCACTCACTCACTTTTGGTCACCAGCAGATTCCCTGCTCTCAGCTGAGGCTCCAAATAGCTGTCTGCATGGTACACCACTTCGACAGGCGGGCTAAACCAGTTGAGGGCAGCTGGCGGGCATCATATGTAGGTGAAATTGGGCCATGCCAGTCCTAGCATGTGAAGTTAACTCTGGCAGACTGGATGGATGAGATCAACAGTGAGATCCCGGAAGGTGGTATTGCAATGCTTCGTGGAGACTGAAAGGCATGACAGAGCACAGAAAAAGTCATGGTCATCCCCTGCAACCAAGGAATTCTCCAGTTTTTGATGACTACTCATAAAACTGGACTGGACTTCCAAGGTCAAGAGAGTGGAACGGCTTTTCCATGTTAAAGTCTCTCCCACACTGGTCTCCTGTCATTGTCAGATACAATGGACAACCAACACTGAACTTGATTCTACCTTTGGATTCGAAAGGTTAGATGACTACATGCATTAGACTGAAGGGTTAATACTACTGAAGCTTCATTATAGAAACTGACTACAACATGTGTGAGTCTTGAATATTGATGAGGATACTTTAAACAGTTTTGGGAAATCTCATTAGAACTATTTTCATATCACAAGAATAAATGGCATTGATTCTAAACTGTGAAAGAAGATAACATTCATAACCAAGTCATATTTAATATTTATCTAGGACAATTTTGCTTTTTATGCAGAGTTAATGGAAAGTTTTTTTAATCAAACTGGCAATATAATTTGTTCCTGTTTAGCAATATTTTTTCATTAACTACTATGGCCCAAGGTTATTCAAAGACTTACTTTATTCAGACATTAAAATATAGAGACAACAATAATGCAGGCATTAAGTAGAAACTGGATAACACATTTCTTCAGAGTTTTTCTATCATGCATGCCTCTAAAACCAGGTCAGAAGATTCCATGGGCAAAAGAATGCCCTGAAAACAAAAGACTAAACAAAGAACAAAATATACAAAATTAATTCTTTGTTTATTTTGTTTTGTCGATGTCTGCAAAGAGGAAGAATTTCAGGTTGTATATTGTATTTGCTGATATTAAATTGAAACATTTGAACATTTGATTTGAGGAATGTTTAATGGCTCAGGCCCTCTTCTTGCTGGAGTTTAGAAGAATGAGGGGGAATCTCATTGAAATCTATCGAATATTTAAAGCCTAGATGTGGAGAGGATGTTTCCTAAAGTGGGGGAGTCTAGGACCAGAAGGTACAGTCTCAGAATCAAGGATGTCCCTTTAGAACAGAGATGAAGAGGAATTTCTTTAGGCAGAAGGTGGTGAATATGTGGAATTCATTGCCACAGACAGTGGTGGAAGCCAAGTCACTCGGTAAATTTAAAGTGGAGTTTGATAGGTGTTTTGATTAGTAAGGACACCAAAGTTTACAGGGAAAAGGATGGAGAAAGTGGTTGAAAGGGATAATAAATCAGCCTTGATGAATGAGGGGGCAGAATAGCCTTGTTCTGCTCTGATGTTTTATATCTTATGCTGATGGAATTCAGCAGGTCAGGTAGCAGCTATGGAGAGGAATAAACGGCAGAGGGAGAACAGCTGGAAACTGAGAAGAAATGGTACATCAAGCAACATCATCAAATTAACGGGAAGGAATGCTCACCCAGATGTAACATCATATTAACATTAATAAATAGAAATGCCTTTACTTGCAGTATGAATTCCACATCCTTGTTTCCTTCCACACGGCCCAGCAACCCATCTATTTTAACCCTGGCCTATTTACGTGACAATTTACAATGTCCAAATAACCTGCTAACCGGTACATCTTTGGACTGTGGGAGGAAATCAGAGCACCCGAAGGGAACCTACACAGTCACAGGGAGAATGTAAAACTTTATTACAAAGGACATCGGAATTGAACTCTAAACTCTGACGCCCCGAGCTGTAAAAGTGGCATGCTAACTAACCGCTACACTACCCTGGAGCCCTAAACCTGAAAGTTCTTGGGAAACATAGAGGATACATTGCTGAGTAAAAAGCTAAATTGAGATGTAGTTCCACATGTGCCACACTCTAATCTTTCAAATTTTGCTCTTTCTGGTTTATCCCACAAGTCAAGGTAAGCTCATCTTTAGCGATAAACATGAACAAATCTGTAGATGCTAGAACTCCAGAGCAACATAAACAAAATGCTGGAGAAACTCAACAGGTCAGGCAATATTTATGGAAATGAACAAACAGTCAACATTTCAGTCTGAGAAGTTTCCTCAGAACTGGTAAGGAAAGGGCAAGACCTCAGAATAAGAAGGTGGGGGGAGGAGAAGGAGGTTAGCTAGAAGGTGACAGGTGAAGCCAGGTGAGTGGGGAAGATAAAGGGCTAGAGAGGAAGAAATCCGACAGGAGAGGAAAGTGGACTATTGGGTGGAAGGGGAAAAGGACAGGCAGTGGGGGAGGTGAGGAGAAGAGGTCAGAGTCAAACTTTACCATTAAATAACATTGATATGTTATTTAAACACTGAAGCTATTTCTCCTTAATGGTGCCTTTTTCTGCTTTGTCTTTGCTTTTCAAGTGGAACATAGGGCCGAGGATTTTCATACCTATAAATTTGCATAGAAAGAATCTTGTTCACAAACCAAGCACATAAAAATATTTAGTCAGGCTTGAAATTGAACATTAATGATGGTGAAAGAACTGTTGAATGAGATCAGCGCAAAGCCAGTTCAACAAGATATCCAAATTGAAGTGGATGGGTGAATGACTATTAAAGCAATTCTAATCTATCTTCTGAATTTGAGTTGCGTACAACAAATGCGTTAAATTTTTGCGACAGGACTCAAGCAAAGTGCTGCACCTCTCAATTCTGTACTTTAATAAGTGAAGGATTCTAACTCCTTCATATCTTTAAAGCAACACACAATTGCTCAGTGCAAAACAAGTAAAACTATTTTTTTAAATCAACCAATCTAACACAATAATCTCTGAATGGTTCACTTGAAGGTAATGTAGCATAGAAAATTCATTTTACTATGCACTTCTGCAACAGCAGAATGAACCTGCTTTAAAATGGATGATTATGTAGATCTTTCTCATTTATTATTGAAAGAAACTAGGCCAGGGTGAATTAACAATCAGAGGTTGCCAGTTAATGAAAGCCTCTCACGTGTCTAATACTGGAGGCATGCACTTGACAGTTTTAAGAGGAATTAAAGCAGAATCCTTATGGAGTAATGTGCCATGTCTTATTATGCATTTTTAATCAATTGAACTTTTTGGCATTGTAGGATAATATTTGCAGTCAGCATTTCAGAATTACCATGTGAAGTTTATTGAACCACAAACAGACACCAAATCAAGTAATTTTCCATTCAAATAAATGACTATATTTTGTAATCGAATGGAATTCCAGCAATGCAGTGAGATGCCTCTCACTCTATATGCATTGCTGTTGTTCAAGTTCAAGTTTATTGCTATCTCTCTATAGCCAGGATGTGGTCAGTGGAAGATAGAAAAAGCTTGTTAAAAAGGCAATGTTATGATAGTCATGGGGGATTTCAATATAGAGATAGATTGGAAAAATCAAGTTGATGCTAGATCCCAAGAGAGAGGATTTGTGGAATGCCTCTGAGATTGTGTTTTAGAGCAGATTATGGTTGAACCCACTGGGGAGTCAGCAGTTCTGGATTGGATGTTGTGTAATGAACTGGATATGATTAGGGAGCTTGAGGTGATAGAAATATTTTGAGACAGTGGTCATGAGATGATAGAATTCACCCTGCATTTTGAGAGAGAAAGAAGTTAAAGTCAGATGTATCAGTATAACAGTGGAGTAAGGAGAATTATAGAGGCAGGAGAGAGGAGCTGGCCAAAGTTAATTGGAAGCAAACACTAGCAGGAATGATGGCTGGAGTTTCTGGAAGCAATTTGGAAGGTGCAGAATAGGTACATCCCAAAGAAGGAGTAGAATTCAAAAGACAGGATGGTGCAACCGTGGCTGACAAGGGAAGTCAAAGCCAGCATAAAAGCAAAAGAGAAGGCACATAATAGGACAAAAATGAGTGAAAAGTTAGAGGATTGGGGAGCTTTTAAAAAGCAACTAAAAGAAAAACATAACGTAGGAGAGAGAAGATGAAATACAAAGGTAAAGCAACAAAATGCTGGAGGAACTCAGCAGGTTCAGCTGCGTGTACTGAAATCAATAAACAGTCGCCATTTTCAGCCAAGACCCTTCTTTAGGACTGGAAAGCAAGGGGGAAGATGCAAGAGTAAGGTTTGAAGTTAGGTAAGTTACATGAACATGATAGACAACAGCTCAAGTTGTAAAAATGGTACCTGAAGAAATTGTGGAGGCATTAGTGATGATCTTTCAGGATTCACTAGATTCTAGCATGGTTCCGGAAGACTGGCAAATTGCAAATATCATTCCTCTCTTCAAGAAGGAAGAGAGACAGAAGAAAGGAAGTTATAGGTCTGTTAACCTGACCTCAGTGGTTGGGAAAATATTGGAGTTGATTGTTAAGGATGTGGCTTTGGGGTACTTGGTAGTACATGACAAAGGAGAAGAGGTGAATATCGTGTACATAAATTTTCAGAAGGCCTCTGACAATTTGCCACACACATGAGGATGCCAAACAAGAGCCCAGGGTATTACAGGAAATATATTAGAATGGATATAATATTGGCTGATTGGTAGGAAGCAAAAAGTGGGAATAAAGGGATAGTTTTTGGACTGGCTCACAGTGACCAGAGGGGTTCCACAGGGGTCTGTGTTTTTACAATGTATGTCAAAGATTTAGATGATGGGATTGATGGTTTGCATATGATACAAAGTTAAGTGGAGAGGCAGGTAATGTTGAGGAAGCAGAAAGACTGCGGAAGGACAGGCAGATTAGGAGAATGTTCAAATAGGTGGCAAGTGAAATACACAGCTGGGAAGTGGATGGCAATGCATTTTGGTAGTAGGAACAAAAGGATGGACTATTTTCTAAATAAGAAGAAAATTCAAAAATCTGAGGTATAAAGGGATTTGGGAATACTCATGCAGGATTCCTGAAGGTTAATTTGCCGGTGAATCGATGGTGAGGATGACAAATGCGATGTTAGCATTAATTTCAAGAGGATGAAAAAATAAAAGCAAGGGTGTAATACTGAGGCTGTATAAGGCACTGGTGAAGCCTCACTTGGAGTATTATGAACAGTTTTGGGCCCCTTATTTAAGAGACGATGTACTGACATCGGATAAGATTCTGAGGTCCACGAGAATGATTCTGGGATGGAGGGATGAACATATGAGCAGTAACTGAAAGTTCTGGGCCTATTCTTGCTGGAATTTAGAAGAATGAGTATCTGTAAAGAGGATGTTTTATTTGTTCAGATAGTCTAGGATCAGTGGGCAGAGCCTCAAAATAGAGAGATATTAATTTAGAACAGAGGTAAGGAGGAATTTCTTTAGCCAGAAGGTGGTAAATCTGTGGAAGTCGGTGTGACAAGCAGAGGCTGATAGATTCCTGATTGGTTGGGCCTGAAATATTATGGGGAGAAGGCAAGAGACTGGGGCGAAGGGAGAAATGGATCAGCCATGACCAAATGGCGGAGCAGACTCAATGCTCCTATGTCTTACGCTGTTATGGTCTTATAATCTCTTATGGACTGTGCATACGTACAACCAAATGAGAAAATCTGCTAATGTGAAACAGAACTGAAATAGAATAATTGTTGGAGATGGATTGGGCACATGATGAGAAGAGAGGAATATTTCCAAAATCATGACAACACTCTTCTGGATCTCCGAAGAACGGAGGAAATGTGAGAAACAAAAGACAACTCGGTGCCGCACCACAGAGGTAAAAATAAAGGTCCTAAAACACGCCTGTGGCACAGTAGAGAAGATGACCAAGGACAGATGGAGATGAAGGATCTTCATCGCTGCCTTAAACAAAATGGGCAGTAAGTAATTAAGAAAAAGACTGATTTATTTGTCACAGATCCACAACATTAAATGCAAGTCTAAATTCGGAATCAGAATCAGAATCCAGTTTAATATCATTGGCATATGTCAGGAAATTCTGTTTTATGGCAACAGAACAGTGCAATACGTAATAATGAAAAACTACTAATTACAATAAAAATATATAAAAATTTTACTGAATAAGTAGTGCAAAAAGAGACTAAAAAATAATTAGGTAGTGTACATGGATTTGTTTTCCGTTTAGCAATCTGGAGGGAAGAAGCTGTTCCTGAGACATTGGGTGTGTATCTTCAGGGTTCTGTACCTCTTCTTTGATGGCAGCAGTGAGAAGAAGGCATGTCCTGGGTTATGGGGGTCCTTAACAATGATGCTGTCCTTCTGAGATATCGCCTTTAGGAGATGTCTTTGTTATATTACAGCAAGCCACCATCTGTGGAAAGAACAGGCACATCCCTTCAGGTTAGGCATGCCACCCTGTTAAATGTCATACTTGTGACGTTGTGCTGCAATGGTGTGAGTCCTTGCTGACTGTCTTTGGTTATATTGAGGTAGTAATGTTTATGGGTTCATTGCCATTCAGAAATATGATGGCGGAGGGGAAGAAGCTGGTCCTGAAACATTATGTATGCCTTCAGGTTCCTCATGGTGGTAGCAATGAGAAGAAAGCACGTCCTGGGTTTTGAGGATCCTTAATGATGGATGTCACCTTTTTGAGCCTTTGCCTTCTGAGGGTGTGTTCTTGATCAATGTAAAAAAAAGCCAAATTAAATCCATTTTTTAGATATATAAGCCCAGTACCGCAGTGGAGCAACGGATATCAGGAGCGGCTCAACAGAGTCTTCCATCCTGGGTCAGTCGTTCACTTTATCATCAGGTGTAGCCCTTCTTCTTGGTGTATCCTTCATCTCCCGGGAATGAGATGTCTGGAGCTTCTGTTACCGTTTATGAAGCTGTAGGTTTTTACGGGATGTGGTTGTTAGCCCTATGCCAACCCTCCTCATTTCACAGCTGGGCTTGGGACCATCCATAGCAGAGTTATTCACAAGAACCGATAAACATATATAAACCATATAACAATTACAGCACGGAAACAGGCCATCTCAGCCCTTCTAGTCCATGCCGAATGCCTACTCTCACCTAATCCCACCGACCTGCACTCAGCCCATAACCCTCCATTCCTTTCCTGTCCAAGTACCTATCCAATTTTATTTTAAATGAACCTGCCTCTACCACTTCTACTGGAAACTCGTTCCACACAGCTACCGCTCTCTGAGTAAAGAAATTCCCCCTCGTGTTACCCTTAAACTTTTGCCCCCTGTAGTGAACTACATATACCTGTCTGGAATCCCCCCCCCCCCCCCGCTGACTGCTCCAGTGGCTCCTCCCACTGACCGTGGCTCCTCCCACGGACTCCGGTATAAAGGCGATTGGAGCCTGAGCCCCGGCCTCAGTCTCCAGGATGTAGTGTGGTGGTCAATTGCTGCTTGTTCTTTCTTCCAGCCAATAAAAGCCTATATCTCGCCTCACGTCTCGGAGAGTTATTGATGGTGCATCACCCACTAACTCTCAACTCATGTCCTCTAACTAGGAAGAGGAACATAACTAGAAAGAAACATAACTAAACAAGAAAGAACGCAAATAAAGCAAAAAAAAAAACACAAAGTCCATTTGAGTGCAAAGTGAGCAAGATTGTCACAGTGTGAGGAGATATTGAGGATGAAATTGGCAATCACATTCAATGAGTTAACAAAACCTTTGCTCATAAGAGAAGAACGATGTTTGAAGATCAGATGTCAAACCTGAAACAAAATTCAAGGTTTAAAGAGCATTAAGAGATCCTGTGCTCTTCTTGGACATGGACTAATGACAGTCATCTCAAAGCAATGGAGAGTTACTACTAATGTTGTCTCTACGAACTCTGCAAGGACTGTTACAGGATAAATAAAACAACTATTTTGCCCCCACCCAGGTCAAAATTTCCAGTATAAAGTCCTTGGTTGCAATTAGTTGCAGGTGATAGACCATATCTTACTTTGACATTACTGTCAGTTTGGAGCAACTTTAGATGGCAAATTCAAGTCGTATTTTGACAATCTTCAGATTAAAGGCTAGGACAAGTGACAAAAGTACCTGGCAATTCAAAAAGAGTTTATTCAACAGTCATGTTTGTAAG
This sequence comes from Hypanus sabinus, assembly GCF_030144855.1. Classification (NCBI taxonomy): domain Eukaryota; kingdom Metazoa; phylum Chordata; class Chondrichthyes; order Myliobatiformes; family Dasyatidae; genus Hypanus; species Hypanus sabinus. The sequence goes on from NC_082707.1 coordinate 203,513,742, forward strand.
TCACATCATGAGACATTGTTGAAAAGATATGATGGTATGTGCAAAGATAGCTGAGAAATATAATAGGTATTAATGCATATATTTGTATCAGACTTAACTGCTAGGCTAGACCATTCCTGAGTGTTCTGAATAGTCAAGTTGGGAAGGAATTGGACGAGCTATAGCAAAATGGGTGGTGGGGTGGAGACACATCTCTACCAAAGAAGGCGTAAAGTGCTCCTTCTCTCTTTTAGCCTGCAGGTTACCCTTGCTTGGCCCCCAGTCAGGGTCAAATGAAACCATAAGAGCAGGTAGTGGATGGTTGTATGAGCAGCTGATGCATATCACAAGTACTGATTATGCGACCAATGAGGCCAGGCAATCTCTGAAGAATATTGATAATGGCTGGTGTCACCTGTCGCGTAAAGACCTGCCCAGAAGAAGGCAATGGCAAAGTACATCTTTAGAAAAATTTTTCAAGAACAATCATGGTCATGGAAAGACCATCTTTGCCCATGTCTTCTGACATAGTATATAATGGTGATGATAAAGCAAAATAGAGTGTTTGCAAACACTTTCTGGAATGAGTGGAGTACACCATTAGTGGATGACCTTGAGGCAGTCAAAATGGCCCACTAAAATAAATTTCATTATACACCACAAGAGCAGATCTTTTGGCTCCATAACTCTATGCCAGTGCATGTAATCCACTCAAACCTCATCCCGTCATCAACCAAATCTGTCACCAATACCTCTATTCCATACTCCCCCATTGTGTGCTTCCACCTCTCCTTTAGTGGGAGAGTCTAGGACCAGAGGACACAGCCTCAGAATAGAGGGACAAGTATTTAGAACAGAGATAGAGGAGGAATTTCTTTAGCCAGAGAGTGCTGAATCTGCAGAATATTTTCCCACAGGCGGCTGTGGAAGCCTAGTAATTGAGAGGTTGGTAGGTTCTTGATTAGTCAGGGTGTGATAGTTTATGAGAAGAAGGCAGGAAATTGGGGTTGAGAGGAAAATGAATCGGCCATGATGAAATGGTGGAGCAGACTTGATGGACTGAATGGCCTAATTCTGCTCCTATATCTTATGGTCTTATAGTCCTACAATATATCTGTATTTCTTAGTCAATCATCTCTCTGATAGTGAGTTTTAACCTACTTTTGGCTGAAGACAGTTTTTTTCTCTCTTTCTCTCAGAATTTCCTATTGGATTTCCTGATGACTATCTTTTATTAATGATTTCTACAAGTTTTGCTCTTTCCCTTCAGTGGATTTTTCATTTTCATTTTTCATTTTTTTCCATTCTATCAAAACCACTTCAACACCTTCCACTCTTTACTCAAATGTTTTCATTAATTCCTACAATTGAGAAGAAATGTCTATTTTTTTAAGTGTACTTTGAATTTTATAGTTTCTAAATGTCCGTGAAAGCCAAAACTGCTTAAAAACTGTAAAACGTAGTGACAGGTTTGACAGTAAATGAAGCTCTAACCCAGCCCCCTGCAGCTTTGTCAAGGCTTCACATGGAATCCTGGGAGTAAGTTCAATTTCATTTTATTGTCATTGGACTGTACTTACAGAAAACTAAATGTTCCTCCGGACCACGGTACACCCAAAAATATTTCTTACACACAGCACATGAAACAAATTAATACCAAATATAGGTCAATAGTATATAATTCAAAATACATGTGAAGTGTGTAGCACAGGTTAACAGTAAACAGTACAATAAACAGTAAAAATCTCGCTGTCCTAGTGACAAGTCCTCAGTGGTGGCAAGGTAACAGTCTCACAGCCTGGCAGTCCTAATCCTGATGCCACTGTACCTCTTTCCTGATGGTAGTGGGTCAAAGAGATGGTGGGATGGATGGTAGGGATCCTCAAAAATGCTTCAGGCCCTTTGTCTACAATGACCCCAGTAAATATCACAGATAGGAGGAGGGAGACCCTGGTCATTATCTTTACCAAGCAATTAGTTGTGAATCATTTTCCCCACAGTTGAGGGGCCCCAGAGCTAGTGAGGACAATTTCCTCTTTTATCTCAGATAAATGGGGTGATAGATGGTGATACGTCTCTACCAAAGGAGGAGTGAGGTGCTTCTTCCATTTTCTAGCCTGCAGGTCACCCTTGGACAAGTTGGAACAGTTGCTTGGCCTCTGATCTGGGTCATGTTAAGCCATGGAAGCAGGTGCTGGATGGTCATCTGAGCAGCTGGTGCACACCACGAGTCCTGGCTACGTGACCACTGACGCCAGGCAGTCAATCTCTGAAGAATATTAATGGCTGGGGTCACCCGCCTTGTAAAGACACTGCCCAGAAAGAAGCCAGGGCAAACCACTTCTGTTGAAAAATTTGCCAAGAACAATCATGGTCATAGAAAGACCATGAACGCCCATATTAACAGCATGGCGCATAACAAACAAACAAATGAAATTGAGGCATGTCGGAAATTGCAGTGTTAAATCCAAACGAGTTTGCAGAACTTTACTCAGTCATTTCTTCTGACAGATAACAGAAAATGCAATTGTAGGAAATCGATTCTCTGATTGCAAATGTGTACAAAAGTCTTGATTGTCCATTTGTGCGCATTTGGCTAAAGATTAGTACAAAACCTGCAGCTGATATTTCTTTGTAATCTCCCACTCATGCACAAGTTCAAGTTCAAGTTCAGTTTATTGTCATTCAGCTGTAGACGTGGATACCACCCAATGAAACATTGTTCCTCTAGACCAAGGTGCACAATACAGTACGTATAACTTACACACACACAGCACATAAAGTAGCATTAGCACAGAAAAAACAAGTAATATGGTGCATTTACGATCAAGATAAGAGTATGACACGTCATACAAGATGAGACCTGGGTGGTGACAGGGAGTTCAGTAATCTCACAGACTGGGAGAAGATGGGGGATGAGAGTCAATGAAATAGTTGGACGAAAGGGAGGGATCATAGACAATGCCTAGGGCCCTTCTATACACAACAGTCTTGATAAATATCACTGATGATGAAAAAGAGACCCTGATATCCTTCTTTGCCACTAGTGCAGAACAGGAAAAGGCCTTTCAGCACAATGCTTTACCATGCTAATTAAATCTGTAATTAAATACCTGAATAAAATAACCCCTCTGCTTGCAATAAAGTCTGTATTTCTCCATTCCTTGTACATTCATGGTGTCTATCTAAGGTCCTCTTAAGTACCTCCACTGTCAACCTTGCAGTGTATTCCTCACACAGTCACTGTCCATGTAAAAGCAAACTTGTCCCGCACAATCTCCTTTGAAATTACCTCCGCTCTAATTAAATGCACAAATCTAATATGAGATATTTCCACCATGAGAAAAATATAGCCACTATCTACTCTCTAAAAATTTCTCTCAGAATCTTGTAAGCTTTTATCAGGTCTTCCCTCAGTCTCCAGCACTCTATATATAAATAATACAGTACATATAACTTACACACAGCACATAAAGTAACATAGATACATTCTTTTAATTGCATCGATATATTTATTTCATGATGAACCTTCAGAGATGCTGAGACCCAGGAAGTTGAAATTGCTCACCCTTTTCACTGCTGATGCCTCAATGAGGACTGGTGAGAGTTCTCTCAACTTTCCCTTCATATCTCCACAGTTGTTTCCTTGGACCTACTGATGCTGAGTGCAAGTTTGCTGTTGCGCCAGCACTCAACCAGCTGATCTATCTCACTCCTGTACAGCTCCTTGTCACCATCTGAAATTCTGCCAAAATAGTTGTGTTTTCAGCAAATTTATATATAACACATTCTACAGCGGTTTTATTGAGAACATCTTGAGCAGCTGTATAACTGCCTGATTCGGAAATTGCACCATCTCGGATCACAAGACCCTGCAGCAGATAGAGAGGTCAGCTGAGAAGATCATCGGGGTCCCTCTTCCCGCCATTACAGACATTTACACTACACGCTGCATCCACAAAGCAAACAGCATTATGAAGGACCCCACACACCCCTCATACAAACTCATCTCCCTCCTGCCATCTGGGTAAAGGAAGCATTCAGGCTCTCACAACCAGACCACGTAACAGTTTCTTCCCCCAAGCCATCAGACTACTCAATACTCAAAGCCTGGACTGACACCAGCTTACTGCCCTCTGCTGTGCCTATTGTCTTGTTTATTATTTATTGTAATGCCTGCACTGTTTTGTGCACTTTATGCAGTCCTGGGTACGTCTGTAGTCTAGTGTAGTTTTTTTTTTCTGTGTTGCTTTTACATAGTTCAGTGCAGTTTTTGTACTATTTCATGTAGCACCATGGTCCTGAAAAACATTGTCTCGTTTTTACTGTGTACTGTACCTGCAGTTATGGTCAAAATGATGATAAAAAGTGACTTGACTTGACTTGACTTGACTTGTGATGATACTGGAGATGCTTCATAATGGATGATGATGTATTTAAAAGCAATTGCATCGTGGAGGTGAATGACTTTGGGTGTTGTGGAGCTGAGAGATCAGGGAGAATTACACTGAGATGGCAGTCCATCACCAATGTGGATAATTTAAATGCTAAGGAATTGGACAGTTCCCCCGACAGGCTCTGACCCTTTTTTCCCAGGGAAGTCTTCAGATCCTGGAAGGAACTGCCTAATTTGAAGTAGAACATGAGTCGTAATGGAAGCTTTCATGAAGCACTCATAACACATCATCAATTTTGCCAAAAGAAATGAAAACCAGTTGTGGAGACAGCAGAAAATGTAAACATCGAGTCAAATTCCCAAAAAAGACAGGCATGGTCAGCAGTAGGCAAATTGAGTTTCTCTGGAAATTCTGTGCTGTAATCGTAAACTATTCGTTTTGTTCAACACATTGTTAATCTTGGATGGAAAGAATATTATGGTACAGTTACAGAAATCCTTCCAATTCTACACAATTCTCTCACTCATAAATGTTCCTGCAGTCTACAGCTTTTCAACTTGGCCAAGCTGCCGTAAACATGGCTGTTAGAGGAATGAAGGCAATGGGACAAATATGTTTAAGGCTCAGAAGATGAAGCTGGCGGTATACAAACTCTGACATAAAGTGGCTGGGTCTGTTTATAATTACATTTGGACTGCTTTTGCAGAGTCCATGATTTACAAAGGCGAGATGAAGTTGAAATACAATTTCTTCCAGTTGCTCTATTCCAAGTTTCTTGATTTGCTTCCTTTATAGGCCAATTGTTCTGTTGTTTGGTGTGTGGGTGCCCAATTCACTGTCACATGGTTGGAAACACCACTAAATTATTTCTTAATGACACAAAATTCAGTCCAATGGATTTCACCCTGTATTTCCTGCTGTATTTCACTTCATGCAATCAGGGATCATTCTTAATGTTTAGAGTAAATTTATTATTAAAGTACACATATGTCACTATGTACAACCCTGAGATTCCTTTTCATTTGGGCATTCACAGTAAATACAAAAACATAGAATCAATAAAAGTCTGCTCACAACAAGATAAACAAGCAATGTTCAAAAGGCAACAACCTGTGCACGTACAAAATGATAAAAAGTTAACATCATGAAGGATCCCAACCACTCTGCTCATGAACTGTTTGCCCCACTCCCATCAGGGAGGAGGCTGCAGGGCATCCAAACCAGTACTGTTGGACTCAGAAACAGTTACTTTCCCCAAGCTGATTAACATCTCCACCCATCACACCCTCAAATACCACTCATTTATCATTTCCTGTCTGTCACCTTATGTACAGACACTCTCCTCTGCCTAGTGACTCTTTATACACATACAATCAATCTGTGAACATAAACTAACTTTTGTATTTTTATAAGCAAGTGAAAATCTGCAGTTGCTGGAAATCCAAATGTCGACTGTCCATTTTTCCGTAGATGCTGCCTGGCCTGTTGAGTTCCTCCAGCACTGTGTGTGTATTATGGTTTTTTATTGAGTTTTATTTTATTATTGTGTGCTTTATCTTACTGAGATTGTTTTTTTCTCCCTCTCTGCATCGGATTCAGAGTAATAATCATTTCATTCTCCTTTACACTTGTGTACTGGAAATGATGTTAAACATTAAACAATGTATTACACTTGCCAATTAACCTAACAGCTCATATGACTTTGGAACGTGGGAGGATTGTCTTTGGGGAGTAGGAATTAGAATTGGTTTATTATTGTCCCGTGTACTGAGGTACAGTGAAAAGCTTGTTTTGCAAACTGTCCATACAGATAAATGATGTAAAGTGTATTGAGGTAATACAAGGTAAAGCATTAACAAAATGTTGAATAAACAGTTCCCGAGAAAGTGCAGTGCAGGTAGAACATTTGAAGTTCAAAGTATATTTACTATCAAAGTTTGTACTGTACCATATAAACCTTGAGATTCATCTTCTTGCAGACAACCACAAAGAAACACAATGGAACCCACTTCAAAATGCTCACACAAGAAGGACTGTTGAACACCCAATGTGTGAAAGAGAGCCACCTTGCAAACAATAAAAAGTAAACAGCACACAAACGATTAGATGCGGAGACCCCGAAAGTGTGCTCTCGGGCATGGAGCTAGTTCAACGGTGAGGCGAGTGTCAGTGGCAGCAGACCACAAGATTGTTCTTGGCAATGTTTTTCCACAGAAGTGGTTCGCCATTGCTTTCTTCTGGGCTGTGTCTTTAAAGACAGGTGACCCCAGCCATTATCAACACTCTTCAGAGATTGTCTGCCTGGTATCTGTGGTCACATAACTGGGACTTGTGAATTGCACCAACTGCTCATTTGATCATCCACTACCCGCACCCATGGCTGCCTGTGATCCTGATTAGGGGGCTAAGCAGGGGCTACCCCTTGCCCAAGGGTGACCTGCAGGCTGGATGAGGGAAGGGGTGCCTTACACTTCCTTTGATAGACTTATTTTTTGCTTTTACATTAGCTTTGACTTGACAGCCATGGTACTATTTTGCCATTTGAGTATTTCTTCATTTTTGGAATACATCTGTCCTGCACCTTCCTCATCTTTCCCAAAAATTCACACCATTGCTGCTCTCCTGTTATGCCTGCCCGAAACTCCTTCCAATTCCCTTTGACCAACTCCTCTCTCATCCCACTGTAATTTCCTTCACTCCACTGAAATACTGCTATCTTTACTTTCTCTCTGTCAAATTTCAAGTTGAACACTTTCATATTGTGATCACTAGCTCCTAAGGGCTCACTTACCTCAAGCTCCTTAATCACCTCCAGTTTATTATATAACAGAGCAAACAATTTTGCCCTTCTCCTTTTCTGCTAACAGTGAGCCTTGTTGTTTGTGAATATTTCTAATTGACCTAGTCAATTAAAATGTGTCTAACAAGAGTTCAGAAATATACTAGTCAACATAAAACACAGAAATCTACAGCACATTACAGGCCCTTCGGCCCACAATGTTGTGCCAACCAAGTAACCTACTCTAGAAACTGCCTTGAATTTCCCTAGTGCAGAGCCTTCTATTTTTCTAAGCTCCACGTACCTATCTAAGAGGCTCTTAAAAGAGCCTATGGTATCCGATTCCACCAGTGCCACTGGTGGGGAATTCCACACACCCACCACTATGTGTGTGAAAAAGTTACCCCGACATCTGCTCAGTACTTATTTCCAAGCACCTTAAAACTATGCACCCTTGTGTTAGCCATTTCAGCCCTGGGAAAAAGCCTCTGGCTATCCACACGATCAATGCCTCTCATCATCTTATACACCTCCATCAGGTCACCTCTCATCCTCCGTTGCTCCGAGGAGAAAAGGCCAAGTTTACTCAACCTGTTCTCATAAGGTTCCAATCCAACATCCTTGTAAATCTCCTCTGCAGTCTCTCCATAGTATCCACATTCTCCCTGTAGTGAGGTGACCAGAACTGAACACGGTACTCCAAGTGAATCTGACCACGAGACAGTGCGATGTTTGCTTCCAGAATTTGCTGGTATTTAATTGAATTCATTCTTCCCTCTACCAGTGAAATGTTCCCCGTGCCACTGGCTGCAACACAAGCCCAAAACATGATCGATCCACCCCCGTGCTTAACAGTTGGAGAGGTGTTCTTTTCATGAAATTCTGTACCCCTTTTTTTCTGCAAACATACCTTTGCTCATTGCGGCCAAAACGTTCTATTTTAACTTCATCAGTTTTGTTTCCAAAATGCATTTCAAAAAGTTTAAAGGAACATTTAAACAAGCCTGATGCATTTTGGAAACATCACACCATCTGTAAAAAAGCTGAAGATGAAAAGAGGATGGCTTCTACAACAGGATAATGATCCTAAACACACCTCAAAATCCACAATAGACTACCTCAAGAGGTACAAGCTGAAGGTTTTGCCATGGCCCTCACAGTCCCCCACCCTAAACATCATTGAAAATCTGTGGATAGACCTCAAAAGAACAGTGCATGCAAGACAGCCCAAGAATCTCACAGAACTAGAAGCCTTTTGCAAGGAAGAATGGGCGAAAATCCCCCAAACAAGAATTGAAAGACTCTTAACTGGCTATAGAAGCATTTACAAGCTGTGATACTTGCAAAGGGTGTTTTACTAAGTACTAACCATGCAGGGTGCCCAAACTTTTGCTTCGGGCCCTTTTCCTTTTTTGTTATTTTGAAACTGTAAAAGATCGAAATAAAAAGGTAATCTTGCTTAAAATATTAAAGAAATGTGTCATCTTTAACTTCATGCCTTTTGGAAATCAGGTCATCTTTTACTCACTTAGCTCTTCACAATAACAGAAATTTTGACCGGGGTGCCCAAACTTTTGCATGCCACTGTATTCAGCTTCCAGTTATTGGAGGGAGGGGTGATTGTTGCTTGATGCAGCTTACACGTGGGAGGGGTTCACTGCGGAGAGTTTTTTGGGGTTCTCACGTTTACCTGTTGTTCATTCTTTGGGGCACTTCTCTGTTTTCATGGATGTTTTCAAAGAAAAAACTTTTCAGGATGTATATTGTATACATTTCTCTAACATTAAATTGGACTTTTGAACCTTTGAAATTAGTTTAAACCCTCCCCAACAACTCTAACAAACTTGTCCATGAGAATATGAGAGGATGATGCAACCCGTCCCTTTTGAACAGGTCATACATCCCCTAGAAGAGATCCCAATGATCCAAGAACCTGAAGCCCTCCCCCCCCCCCCCCCGCACCAGCTTCTCAGTCATATATTAATCTGCTAAATTATCCTGCTTCTACCATCACTGGTGTGTGGCACAGGTAGTAATCCAGAAATTACTACCTGGGGGGTCCTGTTGCTCAGTCTTCTACCTAGCTCTCTAAATTCTCTCTTCAGGACCTCTTTCCTTCCTATATTATTGGTAGCAATATGTACCAAGACATCTGGCTGCTTTCCCTCCCTCCCCAAAATGTTGTGGACTCAAACTGGGATGTCCCTGACCCTGGCAACTGGGAGGCAACATACCATTCGGGTGTCCTGTTCACATCCCCAGAATCTCCTGTCTGTTCCCATGACTATTGAGACCCCTATCACTACCGCACCCCTCGTCTCTCTTTCCCATCTGCACCATGACCTTCGGCCAGTGCCAGTAACCCGCCTCTGCGGCATTCCCCTGGGAAGTCATCCCCCACAACAGTATCCAAAACGATATACTTATTATTCAGGGGAATGGCCACAGGGGTGCTCTGTGCTGACCACCTATTCACATTCCCATTTCTCCTGACAATCACCCAGTTCCTCGCCTCCTGCAACTTCAGAGTGTCTACAGCCCTGTAACTCTGATCAATTATCTCCTGTACAAGCCAAAAGTCATCCAGCTGCTGATCCCTAACGTGATCTTCAAGGAGCTACATCCGGATATATTTCATGCAGATGTAGTTCCCTGGGAGGCTCTGGGTCACCCAGGACTCGACCATCCAGCATGAAGAACTCGCAAGAGCCATTTACTACACTAGGTATAGTAAGAGATGTATCTCCACCCTGCCACCTTTGTGGAGCACCAGTGCTGAAACTCACAATTTCACACAAACAGTCCACAGGGTCAAAGCCAAGTTGCTGGATATGATGGATGGCAGCACTAACTGCTGAATCACTTCGTACAATCATGTGGATTAGAAGACCCGATTCTGAGGAGAAACTGTGGCCTGTCTTGACTCTGGCATCAGTTAACAGAAACAAAATAGACCTTTAGTTATTTATTTACATGGATATTAAAGATCTTGTTTTGCAGAAATTAGCCCCCGTGATCCCTACATTACAGCAATGACTGCGTCATTTGTTGTAACATTCGTATGATTCTGACACTATTTAAATGACTTTCTGCCTACTCTATTCTCCTACACTCAGCTTTACTCTTCTAAACTTTAAAGGTTTCTGTGTTATTTTGCTAAGTTTTTGGATTTTAACTACTTCTAGCTCAAGTAGCTTCTGGTTGGATGGTTGGGTTGACTTGTTCTCCAATTTTGGCAATTTCTGTCCTCCAAATGATTGGCCTTTATATACTTCTCAATCAGTTGACTCGAAGACACTTCAGAAACTCAGTTGTGATGCGGAGAGGAAATCTCTTTGCTGTTGGTTGTGTGGCAAACTTTGTGCATAATGATTTAGAATTTTGTTCCCATCGGTAACGAAATTTCCTCCCCACGTTACAACCGAGTTTCTGAAATGATGTCAACTCAGCTGATTGAAAAGTATTTAGAGGCAAAGCAGTCGGAGGACACATCCCGGTCAAATTAAAGCAAAACAAATTCATTCTACCGTTCATGAATACAGCCAAATGAAAATACATTCCTCTGAGGACAAGGTGCAATACACAACACGTTCAAAATAACGAACAAAAAAAAGGCCGAAAATAATACATATATAACCCAATCCTCTGAGAGATATGTCCCACAAATTCTTGGTGAGTACCCAGCAGTTGCACAGCCACTACAATCTAACCTGTCATTCCACCAATCGAGCACTGGTGGTCGGCATCTACGGGAGAGGACATCCCCCGAAAGCACACCGACAATTCTCCTTGCAAGGTGATGAAAAGCTTGCAAGTAAATGACCAAGATCGGAGAACAACTCAACCCTACCATTAACCACCCGGGCTTCACACCTTCCGAATTATTTCCCACAAGTCCCTTCTTCTGGGTACTCTTTAGGAGAATGTTGCTCTGTTGGAGGGTAATTGCTTTTAATCAAATAAGACGTTTAGTTGCAACCACGTTTGTTTATTAATAACTCAGACTTTTGCACAGTACTGCAGTAATTTTATGCATTGCACTGTTCTGCTGCTGCTGTGAAAACGAATCATGATGTATGTGAGCGATTCTGACTTGGGTCTCTATTGTGCACTGAGAGTTGGAGCTGGCAGGTAGAGCCAAATCATGGTTAGGAAAAGGGGAAGGAAGAGGGGAGGGAGTGAGAAATGCCAGAGAGACATTACGTAATGATCAATAAACCAATTGTTTGAAATCAAATTATCTTCCCTGGTGTTTCAGTGGTGGGTATGTCAGCACCCATGCCACCATTCCCCCCACCCTGGCACTCCTTCACTGTCACGCATCCCACCCTACTCCACCTCCCACGACGCTCCACCCTGCCATTCCCAACATCCTTTACTCCCGCCAGATGAACAAACTCACTCTCCACTCAATGTTGACAAACAGAGCACTGTGTAAAAATCTTATTCACCTTAGCTATATATATGTGCTAAGACTTTAGACTTTTGCACAGTACTGCATATCTAATTATTTGCCCTTATTTCTAGTTACATTCCTGTGCAGCACAATAGAACCTTTACTTTTCTAAAGGTTGTTTCTTTTTCCTGTTAGAAGAAAGAAAAAAAAAATCCATATTTTCCATTCAGTGTTACAATAACCCTAAAGTTATGAGCCTAGCTGACACGCCATGGATGAGAGCAAGGTGTAATTAGGATTTTGCGGGGGAGTATGCCTGTATCATTTTACATTCAAAAGAAATCATGTCAGTCAAAAACAGAACTGAAAAGAGGCTGTTCTTTTGACTCATGCTTGGTTTCTGTTGAGAAATAAGTCATTTCATTGTACAAGTTCAAGTTAATTTTATTTACTTCAATCGGCCTTATGTATACCGCTAAATGAAGCAATGTTCCTCAGGACTTTATGCACGACACAGTATGTATGACTCACATACACAGCACATGAAGTACTATTATCACAAATAAATTAACAAATAATAAGGTGCATTTACAACACAAGTTGAAAAGTAAACATTATAATGCTATTGGCACTTGCTATTGGTGATGAGAACTGAGTGGTGGCAGGGAGTTCAGAAGTCTAATGGCCTGAGGAAGAAGCTGTCTTCTGTCCCAGTATGGCTTCGCCTAATGCTTTGATACCTCTTGCCTGATGGTAGGTGGTAAATATGAATGTTGGATGGATGGGAGGGATCACTGAAAATGCTAAGGGCCCAGCATAGGCAGCACTCTTGATAAATATCCCTGATGGGTGAAAGAGAGACCCACTGAGCTCAGAAATGTGGCATTGAATATTCTGTCACAGTTGTGTGATACCCACTTGCCTTTGTTCAACCTGCTCTGCACAGCTAATTGCTTAAACCAACTCAGAGAAAAGAAACTGCTACGGATTAATTTTTGGAAGAGACGTTAATTACGTGTCTGGAATAAGAGCAACTTCGATTTGCATTTGCTTGCTTTAAGTCTGCTACATGTGTTTCTTACACTGTGAATGAGTAATTATATGACATTTATATAATTCACTTCATTATCTATCAAGGTACTTGGAGGTGACGAGGTCTGTCAGGAATTTCTTTAAAGGTTCCTAGTTTTCCCTCTGATATTAATGAGCAATATGGTCTATTACAGAAAACAAAATGTGATGCTGCTTTTTAATTCCTGTCCTATAAATGACTTGCTACAGGATTGTCATGGTTTTATCACTCTGATTTACAAAAGCACTTTCAGTGATTTATGTACCCTGTATCAGAGCCAACTGGAGTCAATCTCGTAAACAGGAATAACCACAACGAGCACCACAATGTTTTTACTGCATAAGCAATGCGTATTTCTAGCTTCTCTCTAACAAAAATCCAAGAAATATTCAGCCATCGAGATGACTAACCGTTTGTTCATTATGTGCCATTTGATGTGGGGGATCATGACCAAGATTGTCCTTGGCAAATTTTTGAACATGAATGGGAGATTACAATGTGCTTTCTGTTATCTGTCAGAAGAAATGATTGCATAAAGTTCTCCAAACCCACTTGGATTTAATACTGCAATTCCCCTCGTGCTTCCATTTCATTCATTCGTTATGTGTTGTATGACATGGGCAATCAAGGTCTTTACATGACCATGATTGTTCTTGGCAAATTTTTCTACAGAAGTGCTTTGCCATTGCCTTCTTCTGGGCAGCGTCTTTACAAGACAGATGTCCCTGCCATTATCAATACTCTTCAGAGATTGTCTGCCTGATGTCAGTGGTTACATAACCAGGGTTTGTCATATGCACCAGTTGCTCATACGACCATCCTTCCCTTGCTCCCATGGCTTCACGTGACCCTGATCTGGAGGGGGCTAAGCAAGAGTTACACCTTGGTCAAGGGTGGCCAGCAGGATAGTGGAGGCAAGGAGCACCTTACACCTGCTTTGGTAGAGATGTATCTCCACCCACCACTTAGTACATCCTCCATATTCCTGCAATGGAAGATCCAGGGTTGTGTATTGGTTAGCAGGACTCTATTGCATCTCGAGGTTTTGAAGTTCAGAATTCAATTCCAATGTCACCTGTGAGGAGTTTTAAACATCCTCCCTCTGAAGGTGTCAGTTTCCTCTGGGCACTCTGGTTTCTACCCTTATTCCAAAGATATATGTGTCATGGTCCGGATTAGTTCCCCTTTAAATTTAGTTAGGTTGCGTTATGATCCGGATCGTTGACTCTTTGTTCCCTTCTAATTTCGTTTTACGTGTCCCTTGAGCTGGCAATTAAGGTGATCTACTCTTGACCGGCTTTAGCCATTCGGGGCGAGAGTGTTAAACCTTAGCAAGTCTCCATTGCTACCACAAGCCAGAGTTATCCAGCCCGCATCGGAGTACTAGCAATTCGCCTTCCTTCACCAGCGTGGGTCCGGGCAAGGTCAATCTATCAGGGGTGAGTGGAAGGTGGAGTCCTGGCTCAACGTTCATGCCCATTGTCCATGTCTACCCCTCACAGAGTCCCGGCTCGGTGCCTGAGTGGAAGGCGGAGTTCTGGCTCGAAGTTCATGCCTATTACCCCTGTCTACCCCTCGAAGAAGAGTTCTGGCTTAGTGCCTGAGTGGAAGGCGAAGTTCCGGCTCAACGTTCATGCCTATTACCTGTGTCCACCCCCCGAAGAAGAGTCCTGGCTGGATGTTCATGCCCAGTGTCTGTGTCTACCCCCCGAAGAAGAGTCCTGGCTGGATGTTCATGCCCAGTGTCTGTGTCCACCCCTCGAAGAAGAGTCCTGGCTGGATGTTCATGCCCAGTGTCTGTGTCCACCCCTCGAAGAAGAGTCCTGGCTGGATGTTCATGCCCAGTGTCTGTGTCCACCCCTCGAAGAAGAGTCCTGGCTGGATGTTCATGCCCAGTGTCTGTGTCCACCCCTCAAAGAAGAGTCCCGGCTCGATGTTCATGCCCAGTGTCTGTGTCCACCCCTCAAAGAAGAGTCCCGGCTCGATGTTCATGCCCAGTGTCTGTGTCCACCCCTCAAAGAAGAGTCCCGGCTCGATGTTCATGCCCAGTGTCTGTGTCTACCGCTGAAGAAGAGTCCCGGCTCGATGTTCATGCCCAGTGTCTGTGTCCACCCCTCAAAGAAGAGTCCCGGCTCGATGTTCATACCCGGTGTCTGTGTCTACCGCTGAAGAAGAGTCCCGGCTCGATGTTCATGCCCAGTGTCTGTGTCTACCCCTCGAAGAAGAGTCCCGGCTCGGTGCCTGATCTGAAGGGGGAGTACTGGCTCAATGTTCCTGTCCTGTGTTTTGGTGTTCACATTTCTGGCTGCGGTGATCCATGGATCCCAGTCTCCAAGTCCAAGGTCCGCGGCTGTCTATGTTCCCAACCAACCAAACCATGGCCGTGGCAATCCCAGTTCCCTGTTTCCCAGGTCTATGGTGATCCAAGTCGCTAGTCCACTAGTCCGAGGTTTGACTTCCTCTTTGTCCTCCTTGATTTCCCGATTTTCTGTTAGCGAGTAATAAGCGGTATTTTATTGAACCTAAGAAAGACGTGTTTGTGTCCTGTGTATGGGTCTTCTCCCGGCACCCTTGCTCCCACCCCATGACAATATGGCTTAGTAGTGACTTGGTCATTGTAAACTTTCTTGTGATTAGGCTTGGGTTAAATAGGTAGGTTACTGTACAGTGTGATTCACTGGGTCAGATCAGCCTGTTCTGTACTGAATACCTAAATTTATTAATTAATTAAATGGATAATTTAATGAGGAAAAGAAGATAAGATTCTGAAGTTGGCCAATCTCTCTTGCATATGTGGGACACTTTAACATGACTGCCGGCTGACGGTATAGTGGCATCGGCATCAGACATCCAAGCAAGTTGTCTTAGGTTCAGACCTGGTTGGCTTTTTGATTCATTCCATCTGTGCTGGGTTGAGCATCAAGCTAGCAACTTAGCTTCATAAAAAAAATAGACAAATGTTAAAGGAATGGTAAGGCTGCCATCCAATGCGCCATAAGGCAAGGAGAGAAACAACAACAGTAGCAACATTAACATGATTGAAGAGATTACAATGTCAACCATTCTGTTGAAAGGAATTAGTAATATCACCCAATTTAGTCTGTGATCTTTTATACTAAAATGTCAATTTTATTATCTGGAAAATATAATCTGGTTTTACTGAATTCAGTTTGCTTGAATAAACTGGAAGCTGGAAAATACTTTGATATGTTGAGTACCTTCACTTTATCCACAAAAAGCAGATTTCTTAGTGACTAACCATTTTAATTCTGATCCCCATTCCCATTCCGACCTGTTGGTCCATGGCCGCCTCTACTGCCATGATGAGGTTAGAGGAGCAACACCTCACATTCCATCTGGATAGCCTCCAGCCTTATGACATGAACACTGATTTCTCGAGCCTGTAGTGATTTCTCTAACTCCCCTTCCCTCTTCTCCTAGTCCTCATTTTGATCTCTTACCTTTTCTCCTCACCTGCATATCATCTTTCCCTGGTGCCCCTCCACCTTCCCTTTCTCCTATGGTCCACTCTCCTCTCTTATTGGATTCCATCTCTACCACCTATCACCTGCAAGCTTCTTACTTATTCCCCCCTCCCTATCCACCCGGCTTCACCTACGACCTTCCGGCATGTACTTTTTCCCTCCCTCCACCTTCTTATTCTGGCTTCTTCCTCATTTCTTTCCAGTCCTGATGAAGGGTCCTGGCCAGAAATATTCACTGTTTATTCACTTCTATAGATGCTGTCTGACCAGCTGAGATCCTCCAGCATTTTGTGTGTATGGCTCTGGATTTTTAGCATCTACAGAATCTCCTGTGTTAAAGATTCCTGTTGTTTGCTGGAATAGTCATATTATGCTTCTACATTAGCCAATGATCTCTGAAAGATATTTTCAAGGAGCAGTGCTTCAGAGAGTCAGTGTCCATCATTAAGGTTCCCCATCACCCCGGACATGCCCTCATCTCATTAGCAACATGAAGGAGGTACAAAAGGTTCAAGGCACATACTCAGTGATTCAGAATTCTGACTGGAGATTGAGCCCATGAACACTGCCTCACTACTTCTTTATTTCTGTTTTTGCATTACATAATATGACTACTTAATAGATATACTAACTGCAATTCACAGCTTTTTTCTTCTATTATTATATATTGCACTGTACTGCTGCCATAAAGTTATCAAATTTCACAACATCTGCCAGTGTCAAACCTCATTCTGATTCCAATCCCTTGAAAATAAGTGGAATTTACAAACGTTGATGAAAGATTTCTGAGAGATTCTCCTTATCTCACAATAGAATATTGATCCAATATTGAGTTATTGATGACATGAGGTACAGGCACACAGATTTGCCACAGGTATCCAAAAGCAGATGTTCCAAGGCTCTTTCCTATGTATCCAAAAGAACCTTAGATACACAAAGATGGTCTGGAATTGATTGTGGAGTTCAGAAAGGGCAAGACAAGGAAACGCACACCAGGCCTCGACAAGGGAACACACATTAGGTCTCATCAAGGGATCAGAAGTGGAAAGGGTGAGCACTTTCAAGTTCCTGGGTGTCAACATCCCTGAGGATCTATCCTGGGCCCAACATATTCATGCAGTTACTAAGAAACCATGACTGCGGCTATATTTCATTAGGAGTTTGAGGAGATTTGTATATCACCAAAGACAGCCACAAATTTCTACAGATGTACTGTGGAGAGCATTCTAACTGGTTACACCACTGTCTGGTATGGGGGGGGGGGAGGGGGCTGGGCTGATGGTGTGACTGTTACTGGATTGATGTAAGCAGCATAACGTTGCAAGCTCAGTCAGCTCCATCATGGGTACTAGCCTTTCCAGAATCCAAGGAGCAAAATCTCAAAATGGCAGCATCATCATTAAAGACCTCCATCACCTTGGACATGCCGTCTTCTCATTACTGCCCTCAGGGAGAGGTTACAGGAGCCTGAAGGAACACACTCAATTATTCAGGAACAGCTTCTTCCATTCTGCCATCGGATTTCTGAATGAACGTTGAACCCATGAATACTACCTCACTGCATTTTTATTTCTATTTTTATGCTATTTACTTGAATAACTTTTCAATATATATATATATATATATATATTTCAAGATTGAAAGTACACATCATCAATAATTTATTTGTTCATATATTTAACCATAAATTATGATTAATTATATCAATAATTAATTTATTTATTATCAACAATAAATATTCTTACTGTAGTTTATAACAATAATAATGTTCTTATTATTATGTATTGCAATGTACTGCTATCACAAATTTCGTGACATATGCCAGTGACAATAAACCTGATTCTGATTCTGTTTTAAAAGCAGTAAATGTGTTACTATGGAGATTAAAAGGTTGAAAAATTAAAAAAGAGTCGATATTCATTAACAAAGCAATATAAAGATCTTTAAGTATTATCTTTACTGTTATGTATACATTGAAAGATTGAAGCTTACAGTGAAATGTGTTGTGTCACTGCTCGTCAATGAGGATCGTACTGGACAGCCCACAATTGTCACTGTGCTACCTGTGCCAGCAAAGCACTATACACAAACCCTATTCATGTGTGCTTGAAATGTGGGAGGAAACTGGAGCACTGAGTGGAAGCCCATACAATCATGAGGAGAATATACAAACTCCATGCAGGTAGTAATGGAAATTGATCTTGATCGGTGATCACTGGCTCTGTAATATAGCGTTGTGCTAACCTCTATGCTGTTGTGCCACCCATAAACCTTAAATTATATACTATATTAAACTACATAAAATATATATTTTATTATATATTAAATATTAAACTTAATCAGGAATATGCAACTAGCTTTAATATTGTAGCCTTGAGCATGCATCATCTTGTGACAAGATGTTCATGCACTCAACCCTTTCCTGATTATTTCATTGGCTTTTGTTGCTGGCTTGGCCTCACATGCATCTTTACAAATTCTTACTCTTTTGAAAGTGTTTATTTTTCGTTGTGATCCAAAGCTTCCAAAGATGTTCTATATAAGGTCTATGACTGACATTGTGAAGATAAGAATCCTACAGGGTGCAAATCAGTGGATTAAGAGAAGTGAGTCTATCCTGAAAACACAAGTTGAAAATATAAGTTAATAAGTATATTTCTCCTAAGATTCTGCTGATCATAAAATGAATTTCAGCAGTACTGACCTATCTAATCATTCAAGTGTGTTTCCTTGACATCCTTGAAAATAAGTTTTATTGAGCATTTGTTAATTGAAAATGATGATTTTCCATCACAGTACACAAGGAATACACCACATTAATAGACAAATCCTTAGTATCTGAGGTGGAGATATCTGTGGCAAATGAATCCTATGTAATATTTCTTGATTCACGTACCTCACAGCAAACCACCACGCTCCTCCTTCAACACACATAAAATGGTGGAGGGACTCTGCAGGTCAGGTACCATAAGACCATAAATGGACAGTTGATGCTTTGAGTTGAGACCCTTCTGCAGGACTGGAAAGGAAAGAGAAGAGGCCAGAATAAAAAGCTGGAGAGGGTTGGGGGGAGAGGGAAGGATTAGAAGGTACAAGAAGATAGGTGAAATCAGGTGGGTGGGGATGAGGGGGTGAATTATGAAGCTGGGAATTGATAGGTGGAAAAGGTAAAGTGTGGAATAGGGAATCTGGTAGGAGAAGAGAAGGACCATTGGAAAAAGGGAAGGAAGAGGAGCACCAGGAGAAGATGATAGGCAGATGAAGAGAAGTGATAAGAGGGGGTGAAAATGAGGAATTAAAGAAGAAGAAGGGGGAAGGGAAAATATATTACTGGAAGTTCATGCTACAAATCAACCATAGGTTGGATGCTACCTAGATAGGATTTGTGGGTTTCTCCTCCAAACTGAGTTTCTCCTTCAATAGTTTTCATGAATATTATATTTTAGTTATAAGCAAACACAAACTTGTGGAATTAACTCTATTACCTTGTCTGTAATAGCATCTTTCAAAGCCATGTCCAGAAGCACTTTACAGCCAATTAAATAATTATACAGTGTAGTCACATTGTGGCAGCCAATTTGCATAAAGACACATAAAAATAGCCAATGATGATTAAAGGATAAATACTAATCAGAATCCTGAAGGTAAATTGCACCGGACAAATGTCAGATTAATGTGCTGAAATGTACTGATCTTTAGCTGGAAAATCCATTGAGATCCATCAGCTCAATGGATCAGTGAGCTCCTGACATTCACGTCTTCGGAAGTCAGAAACCAGCTGAGCATGCATTTATTTATTTTGCAATCAATTTTATCTTTAAAATATTAGCGGCACTTCAACAAATTTTTGGAAGTCTTTGATCATCAAAAGCATTTTAAAAATTGTTCAAAACACTTTTGAATGCAATGAGCTGTCAAAGGAGCTTTAAGGACAGGGTTCGGGCCCAGAGGTGCTGCCTCAGGACTAACCAACCTGAGGTACTCACACCACGCTTTGAAAATGATCAGTCCACAAGTGGGGAAGTTGCAAAGGGTTGAGCCATGACATTGAGCTGGATCCTCAAACTTCAGGGTTGTTTAATGCCATTTCCAGTACACAATGTAAAGGAGAACAAAATAACTGTTACTCCAGATCTGGAGAAACACAAAAAAGTACAATGAGATGAAGACCGCAATAATAAAAATATAATAAATATAATTGATAAGATAGCTTCTATACAAAGTGACTCTAGGCTGTACACAAGGTGACTGACAGGAAGTGATAAAGTAACGGTGGTTGTGGTTGTGGTCAATGGGTGAAGACACACACAAAATGCTGGAGGAGCTCAGCAGGCCAGGCAGCATCTACAGTAAAAAGAATAGTCGGCGTTTTAGGCTGGGACCCATCAGCAGTCCTGCCGAAGGATCTCAGCCCGAAATGTCAACTGTACTTTTCTCCACAGATGCTGCCTAGCCTGCTGAGCTCCTCCAGCATTTTCTGTGTGTTGCTCGGATTTCCAGTATCTGCAAGTTTTTTCTTGCTTGTGGGTGGAGGAGTTGATCAGTCTTACAGCTTGGGGAAAGAAACTGTTATTGAGTCTGGTGGTGCTGGCATGGTCGCTACATAGCCTCCACCCCAGTGTGCATGTGACAAACAGTGATGCTACTGGCCCTTTACCAACACCTTTCTGTATATACATCCTTGATGGCAGCTTGGCTGGTGCCTGCGATATGTCAGATATTTTTGACCACCTGATGGACAGCCTTCCTCTCGTTCACCCTGCAGTTTCCGTACCATGTAGTGATGTAATATTTTACAATGCTCTCTATTGAGTATCCATCATATTTCATCTACAATATCAAATTTGTGGCAAGGCTCCCCTTCCCCTTTAGGTCCTATCACCACCCTTGTCACTGGCGATCTTCATCACCGGTGACAATCTAGCTTTCCTGCCTTCCCCTTTCTTCTCTTCCTTCCTCCCTCCTTTCCCTAGAGCTTAAACAAGGGTACATTTCTAAATGTTCCTTGTTCTGGGGGAAGTTCTTCAATCTGAACACTTACCTCTCAGTTCTGTTCTACTAGTGTTACCTGTTATGCTGGGTATTTTCAGCTTTTCCTGCTTTTATTAAAGATTTCCATAATCTGACTTACTTTGCTTCTAGTCTTCAGACTCGCAATGAGTTATAGTTTAGATTATATTATATAACTATATTATATTGTATTATATCACATCTCCCAGGACATGCCCTCTTCTGTCACAAAACAGCAAATTTTATGACATATGCCAGTGATATTGAACCTGATTCTGATTATGTTATTTTCTAGTTTGATTTTTGGGCTGATGATCATCCAGCAGGCTAATAGCTGTTTGATTCCTTATTAGTTTTTCCATCTATCCAATGGCACATCTTTAATCAGAGCTGAAAGCCCTTTGTAACTTAGCAGACTGGTCAGCAATCAACATATTGTAATGCAGCTATTCCCTATTTCTATACTGGAGCAGATCAAAGACTATCCAAGCTTTGATCCAACAAATGTTCAAAATGCAGGAAGGTCTCATGAATATTTTGTTAATATTCCATCTTCTAACTTTTGCTGCGCAAAGTTCCTGTAATAATATTCTTCTAATCTGGCACATATCTGTTTGCCACCTCAACTGGGTACACTACTCCAATAATGTGTTCACATTAGGCATCAAATATATGCTTGTATCAGAGCTGAAGTACTACTGGATTGGTGCATGAAATATGTACCTGTGGTGCAAGTGACATTAATGATTAAACCAGAAGCTTTCATTGCACATTACAAGAAAAATAGTGAAGGTGCTTCAGACTGATACATGTACATCTGTGAATACATCTCCACTTCCTGAGGAGATTAAGGCAAGTGAGGCCCACCCTACACCACTCCATTCTAACCAATTTTTGCAGGAGCACCACTGATCATGTCCTGACCAGCTGCATCAATGTCTGGTGTGGCGATTGCTATTTGCTTAACTACAAGACTCTATAAGGGATTGTGAAGACTGCTGGGAGCATCATCAGGGTCTCTCTTCCACCAATCCAAGATATTTACCATTGCAATATTTAGCACTGTCAATGATGCCTCCCATCTACAAAACAATCTCTTTGACCCTCTACCATCAGGCAGGAAGTACTGCAGAATTAAGATAAGATCTGTTAGGTCGGAAAGCAGCTTCCCCAGGCCATAAACTCCCTACCACCACCCAGGTCAGATCACACATGAGTCACCCTTACCATAGCACTGCAACTGAATACTTTTTAACTTATGTTGTAAATGCACTTTATTAATTGTTAATTTATTTGTGATAATATTATTTTATGTGTTGTGTGTGAGTTATATGCACTGTGCTGTGTACCATGGTATGGAGAAATGTTGTTTCATATGGCAGCATACGTGTATACAGTTGAATGACAATAAATTTAAACTTGACTTGATTTGAAATAATTGTTAAGGAAATTTCTATAATAATCTGAAAAGTATTAATAAGTTTCAACAGAGCTGTTGGAATTTGATTTTCTACACCAGCTATGTTTTGAAAGGAGAATTTTTCTTCCAGGTTTTATGTGAAAGCTTCAATTCCTTCTGCATGAAGAATGAAAATAATGAAAAACCATGCAGTTGGAGTAAATTTCAAATATGAAAAACAACCATAAAAGTGTTGGAAGTATTCTACAGATCAAAGAGCAGCTGTGAAAAGCAGGACGGTTATTCTTCCAGCTTGATGAAGAGTTTTCAGAATGAAACAGAAACTTCATTTCTCTTTCCTCAGATGCTTCCTGACTTATCAAGTGTTTCTAGTATTTAGCAATGTGCACAAGTTGGAAGAGCCCAGTGGGTGAAGCAACACCCATTCTGCTAAACTATCTAAGTCTCTCTGCAGGCTCTCTGTTTCCTCAACACTACCCACTCCTCCACCTATCTTTGTATCATCGGCAAATTTATTACAGACAACATCGGAAGTAACTTGGACAGATTAGGAGAAAGGCCAAAGATGTGGCAGAAGGAATATAGTATTGGGAAGTTTATGATCATGCTCTTTGTTAGAAGGGTTAAACGCATGATCTATTTTCTGAAAAGTGAGGAAATTCAAAAATCCAAGGTGCAGGGGGACTTGGATGTCCTCATGCAGGTTATCCTAAATTTAATTTGCAGGTTGATCGTGTGGTGCGGAAGGCAAAAACAGTGTCAGCATTCATTTTGAGAGGACTAGAATATAAAAGCAATGATGTAATATTGGTGCTTTATAAAGCACTGGTGAGGCTTCACTTGGAGTATTGTGAGCAGTTTTGGTCCCCTTATTAAACAAAGGATGTGCTGACACTGGAGAGGGTTCAAAGAAGGTTCACAAAAATGATTCTGGGAATGAAAGGCTTATTGTTTGAGGAGTGTTTGATTGCTTTGGGCCTGTACTTACTGGAATTTAGAAGAATGAGGGAGAGTCTCATTGAAACCTAACAAATGTTCGAAAGCTTAGATAGTGGATGTGGGGAGGATGTTTCCTTTAGTGTGGGAGTCCAGGACCAGCAGACACAGCCTCAGAATAAAGGGTTCCAAATGGAGATGAAGAGGATTCTTTTTGGCCAGAGGGTAGTGAATCTGTGGAATTCATTTCCACGGGTGGCTGTGGAGGCTAGGTCACCTGGTATATTGAAGAAGGAGGTTAATAGATTCTTGATAAATCAGGGTAAAAATGATTACGGGGAGAAGATAGGAGAATAGAGTTGAGAGGAAAATGGATCAGCCGTGATCAATTTGTGGAGCAGACTCAGTTGGCCAAATGGCCTAAGTTTGCTCCCATGTCTTAAGGTCTTATGGTAAAAGTGACCTAAATGACTTTGACTGTGTAGTGATTGTTGGTGCAAATGGGATGGTTTGAGTATTTTAGAAGCAGCTAATCTCTTGAGATTTTCATGCACAATGGTCTGTAGAGTTTACAGAGAATGGTGCAAAAAATGAAAAGCATTCAGTGAGTGGCAGGTCTATGGGTGAAAACTCCTTATTAATGCAAGAGGTCAGAGGAGAATGGGCAGACTGGTTCAAGCTGACAGGAAGATGACAGTAACTCATATGACCACGTGTTACAACAGTGGAGTGCAGAGCAGCATCTCTGAAGGCACAACACATCGACCCTTGAATGTATGGACTTCAGCAGCAGAAGACCATGAACATACATTCAGTTGTCACTTTATTAGGTAGAGGAGGCATCTAATAAATTAGCCACTGAGTGCTTCTCCTGTAATTTCAATAATTAGCTATTTTAGCCTATTTTGATTTATACTCTCTTTAAATTTTATAGTTATTTGACAATCCATGCACACTGAATCTCATGCCTGAAACTTTCTGCTTAATTTACAGCTCAACACAAGTGAAGCCATTTGATATTCTCTTACAAGTTTGGTGATCAGCCCTGCTTGAGCAAGCTAAGAGCCATGTGTTTAGCTCATCTGCTGCTGAAATGTTTATCCACACCTGGGACTGTTCTAATTGTCTTCCAGTCATAAAGGTAAACTTCATTTGTTACCCTCTAATTCCCAGCACTGAAAACCAACTTGCATGGAATTTGTCACAGCACAAGTAGCTCGAAGGAATTAACTTACTGGATTGTGGGCAACAGGCGAGGGATGGTACTCACACAAAATGATGGAGGAACTCAGCAGTTCAGGCAGCGTCTATGAAAGTGAATCAATGGTCAATGTTTTGGCCCAAGACCCTTCTTCAGGATTGGAAAGGAAGGGGGAATACACCAGAATAAAATCAGTATACTCTGCATTCTTCCTCCTTCCTTTCCAGTCCTGATGAAGAGCCTTGTCCCAAAACATCAAATGCTTATTCTCCTCTATAGATACTCCCTCATCTGCTGAATGCCTCCAGCATTTTGTGCGTGTGTTGCTCTCAATTTACAACATCTGCAGAATCTCTTGTATTTCGGAGTGGAATTAGCTGATTGCCCTTACACAGAGGTGACATGAGTCCAATATATGTAATGGATTCTGTCCGTACTGTAACCATTCTGCACCATTCTCACTTGCATCCCAGGTACCTTTACCTTTCTGACCTTTTGTCATCTTAATTATCTCCTTATGTGGGTCTGCATGACTTTTTATTGATTAATAACACATTCATAAAGCAGCATATGGTGTTTTTGCAATGTTAACAGCATTATATAAATGGAAGCAGTTGTGAAAGGTTAAGCTCACAGAATGACGACAGAACAAATCAGTTATACTGTGTTTTGTTGAAAGGTACAATTCCCTGCTTGCTGTTATGCCCTGTTATAATTCACTGTACTAGTTGATATACAGAAACAAGATTTCACATGTGGTGTAACAGAATATTGTAATTGTTATAAACAAGTTTCATAAAAATTATTTACCTCTTAAACTCACCATGTAAGAAGGCCGAAGACATACATAGGAACAGAATTAGGCCACTTGGCTACTCAAAACTGCTCTGCCCTTCAGTCATAGCTGACTTATTATTCCTTTCAAACACATTCTCCTGCCTTCTCCCCATAACCTTTGACACCCTTACAAATCAATCAACTGATCAAGACCTAATCAATAAGTAGTGCCACAGTAGCGTAGCGGTTAGCATGATGCTATAACAACATGGGGTGTCAGAGTTTGGAGTTATTTTCGACGCTGTCTGTAATAAGTTTGTATGTCCTTCCTGTGAGAGTGTGGGTTTCCTCCAGTTGCTTTGGATTATCCCCACAGAGCTAAGATGTGCTGTTAGTAGATTAAATAGTCATTCTAAGTTGTCCTCTGATTAGATTAATGTTAAATGGGTGCGTTGCTAAACAGTACAGCTTGGTAGGTAAGAATGGCCTTTTCCACTCACAAACAAGAGAAAGTCTGCAGATGCTGGAAAAGCAAGAAACACACACAAAATGCTGGAGGAACTCAGCAGGCCAGGCAGTGTCTATGGAAAAGAGTAAGCAGGCAAAGTTTCAGGCTGAGGCCCCTCATCAGGACTGGAGAGAAAAGACGAGGTCAGAGTAAGAAGGTGGGGGGAGGGGAGGAAGAAATACAAGGTGATAGGCGAAACTGGGAGGATGGAGGGGTGAGGTAAAAAGCTGGGAAGTTGATTCGTGAAAGAGATACAGGGCTAGAGAAGAGGGAATCTAATAGGAGAGGACAGAAGGCCATGGAAGAAAGGAAAGGGGGGAGGAGCACCAGTGGGAGGTGATGGGTGGGCAAGAAGATAAGGTGAGAGTGTGAAATGGGAATGGAGAATAGTGAATCAGAGGTGGGGGGGGGGTGTGGAATTAGCAGAAGTTTGAGAAATCGATGTAAATGCCATCAGGTTAGAGGCTCCCCAGGTGGAATAAAATGGGGAGCCTCCAACCTGATGGCATTAACATCAATTTCTCAAACTTCTGGTAATTCCACCCCCCCACTCCGGTTCAACCTGAGTGTGGTCTCTTCGCAATAGTAGAGGAAGCCATGGATAGACATATCCAAAAGGTAATGGGAAGTGTAAATAAGATGGGTGGCCACTGACAGATCCTAGTTTTGCTGGTAGGCAGTCAGCAAAGTGAACCCCAATCTATGAGAGGTCTCACCAATATACAGGAGGCCACACCAGATACAATTGATGACCCCAAACACACTCACAGGTGAAGTGTTGCCTCACCTGGAAGGACTGCTTGGGGCCCTGAATGGTAGTGAGGGACAGAGGTATAGGGGCAGGGGTAGCACTTGTTCCAGTTGCAAGGATAAGTGCCAGGAAGGTGTGGGTTTCAAAGGTACATTTAATGTCAGAGAAATATATACCATAAACATCCTGAAATGTTTTTTTCTTCACAACCATCCATGAAAATAGAGGAATGCCCCCAAAGAATGAATGATAGATAAATGTTAGAACCCAAGGCACCCCCTAGGTCCCCCTTCATGTGCATAAGCAGAGTGCCACCTCCTCCCCCACCAGCAAAAAGAAGCATCGACACCCACCACCGAGCACTCGAGTGTGCAGCAAAGACACAGACTTGCAGTACCCCAAAGACACATCACAGGCTCTCTCTCTCTCTAATAAGGGGAAAAGAGGTGTCTCTGTTTCATAATGAGAAGGGAGACAAAGCAAACAACTCGCTAGTTTATGTGGTTAAAAGTCTGTTGCGTTGCTCCTTCTGAGCTGTCTGCCCAAAGATCTCAGGTCTCTGGGCACACAGCCATAGATCTTCTGACTCCTACGACACATCGATCTTGTGCCGGGACACCAACCTTCAATCCACCCGTCTCCAGAGCCACTGGGTCTAGCACCCCCAAAAGTGAGCGAAGATCTTAGGCCGCATCCTTGGCATGTTGAATCACGGTGAGTCGTGAAACCCCAAGAGCAGGTCCCACTCCTGCAAGGAACCAAAGTCAACATGTGACTCCAGGTCAGGGTCCTCAAAAGAACTCTGAAAAGGAAAGATAGAAATATTAAAGGTGGCAATAGAGCTGTTTCCGAAGATGCAAGCAAAGGAGTCGCTGTTTAGTGCTATCGTGACTAAGCTCCTGGGGAGGCACAAATGGACAAGGGAGTCACATAGGATCCCTCCTGAAAGCAGAAATTGGGGGGGCAGAGAAAGATGTGCTTCGTGGTGAATCCAGTTGGACATGGCAGAAGATATGGAGAATTATGTGCTGGACAAGAGACTGGTGGGTGGTAGTTTAAGGACAAGAAGAACCTATTGGACAATAAAGTTGCATTGTTTGCTGAGTAACCAAAACTATGTAAGAGCCTTGTGTTTGCTATTTGCTATGTATGTATCCAATTTAGTAGGAGAATGAACACATCAATGCCTTAAGAAAGTAGCTAACAGTGAGAAACCAGCCTTATATTTACTATGTATCCAACTTATTAGCCAAAATGAGATCTCTGTATTATCTCTGTACTATTGAACACATCAATGCCTTGAGAAAGTAGCTAACAGTGAAAATAAGCAATGTAGAGATAACGGTGGTAGACGGGATCATGGAGTGGTGTGATGGGATGAGGACCAGTCAAGGCCGGGAAGGGGAACATGTGTTCCAGAGAGTAGAATAGAGCAAGTATGGGCTACTGAGCAGAAATATTGGTGGCAAATCGAGAAGCTAACGTGCTGGTGATAAGCGTTGCAAGCGGATAGGGTATGCTAATGTAACAGAGGTAGGAGACGGGGTATGCTAATGTAACAGAGATAGGGGACGGGGTATGCTAATGTAACTGAGATAGGAGACGGGGTATGCTAACGTAACTGAGATAAGAGATGGGATATGCTAACATAACTGAGATAGGAGATGAGGGTATGCTAATATAACTGAGACAGGAGACGGGGTATGCTAATGTAACTGAGACAGGAGACGGGGTATGCTAATGTAACTGAGACAGGAGATGGGGTATGCTAATGTAACTGAGATAGGAGACGGGGCACGCTAACATAACTGAGATAGGAGACCAGGTATGCTAATGTAACTGAGACAGGAGACGGGGTATGCTAATGTGACTGAGATAAGAGATGCGGTATGCTAACGTAACTGAGATAGGAGACGGGGTACGCTAATGTAACTGAGATAGGAGACGGGGTATGCTAACGTAACTGAGATAGGAGACGGGGTACGCTAATGTAACTGAGGTAGGAGACAGGGTATGCTAATGTAACTGAGATAGGAGATGGGGTATGCTAATGTAACTGAGATAGGAGACCGTGTATGCTAACGTAACTGAGATAGGAGATGGGGTACGCTAATGTAACTGAGATAGGAGACGGGGTATGCTAATGAAACTAAGATAAGAAATTACTATAAAGAATACTGTGAACTAGGTTTCGGCGGACAATTGGTGACACACTGATTAATTGTCTCAGCTTTTGTTTGCAAATAAAGGCTTAAACTTCTCGAAGAATCTTCTGCATCTCCTGGTTATTTTATGGAACCACGACAAACCCTATCCCTGGTCGGGTGGCAGAAAGATGGGGTGAGGGCAGACATGTGAGAAATGAAAGAAATGTGGCTGATGGTGGAGGAAGGGAAGCCCCTTTCTTTGAAGAAAGAGGACATCTCCTTATTTCTGAAATCAAAAGCCTCATCCTGAGAGCAGATGCGGTGGACACAGAGATATTGAGAGGAGGGAATTGCATTTAACAGTGTGGGAAGAAGTATAATCCAGGCAGCTGTGAGAGTCAGTCCGTTTATAGAGGACATCAGTAGGTAAGTTGTCTACAGAGACTGAGACCGAGAGATCGAGAATGGGGAAGGGGTGTCAGGAGTGGGCCAGGTAAATTTGAGGCTGGAGTGGAAGTTGGAGGCAATGTTTTTGAAGTTGGTAATCTCCGCATGGACTCCCAGTAGCATCAATGTAGCATAAGAAAAGTTGGGGAGTGATTTCAGTGTAGGCTTGCAACATAGGCTGCTTCACGTAGCCAACAAAAAAGCAGGTATAGCTCACCTCACCTTGAGTGTTGTTAAAGTTTTTGGGCTCCTCATCTAAGAAAAAATGTGCTGGCATTGGAGAGGGTTCAGAGGAGGTTCACAAGGATGATTCTGGGAATGAAAGGGTTATCATACGAGGAAAGTTTGGTGGCTCTGGGTCTGTACTCGCTGGAATTTGGAAAGATGAGGGAGGTGATGTGGAATCTCATTGAAACCTTCCAAATGTTGACAGCCCTAGACAGAGTAGTTGTGGAAAGGATGTTTTCCATGGTGGGGGAATCGAGGGTAATAAGGCACAGCCTCAGGATAGAGAGTTGTCCATTTAAAATGGAGATGCAGAAAAAATTCTTTAGCCAGAGAGTGGTGAATTAGTGGAATTTGTTACTACGGGCAGCTTTGGAGGCCGGATCATTGGATATATTGAAGGCAGAGCTTGATAGTTTCTTAATTGGACACAACATCAACTGTTACGGAGAGAAGGCTGGCGAGTGGAGCTGAGTAGGGGAAAGAAGGATCAGCTACGATTGAATGCAGAGCAGACTTGATGGGCCAATTGGCCTAATTCTGCTCCTATGTCTTAAGGTCTTATAGGTACTGGACATCCAAAGTGAAAATAAAATGATTGGGGCCAGGGAACTGAAGATCATTTAAAAGTCTGAGAGCACATGAAGTGTTACAGATGTAGATGGGAAGGGACTGAACTGGGGCTAATACTGAGTTGAGGTATGCAGATGTAAGTTCAGAGGGACAGGAACAATCAGAAACAATGGGTGGATAGGCAGATTTGTGGATATTGGGTAAGAGGTAGAACCGGGAGATGCAGGGTGAGGGAACTATAAGGTTGATGGCAGTGGATGGGAGATCCCAGAGTTAATAAGGTCAGTGATGGTGTGGGAGACAATGGCCTGGTGCTCTTTAGTGGGGTCCTGTTCAAGGGATAAGTAAGAGGAGGTGTCTGACAGCTGTTGCCTGGCATGAGAAAGGTAGAGGTCATTCTGCCAGATTACTACGGCACCCTCTATATCTGCGGGTTTGATGGTGAAAAGCAGTCATCGTCGCAGACTGGAGAGTCCTCACTAAGATGCAGGCAGAAGAAGAACTGAGGCGGTGGAAGGAGAGATAAGGGTCATGACGAAAGCTGCAGCCTTTCCTGAGGACAGAACATTCTGCCTCAGAGAGGGAAAGGCCAGAGAGGATGGCGAAGACCCAGCACAGATGAGAAATGGGATCAGAAGGGCGAAGGGGTTGGTTCTGTCAGAGGAGAGGGGAGAGTTGGGGTGATAAAGAATGCAATAATAATAAAAACAAAAGTAACTATAAATACATAAAATAGCTTGTGTATATCAATTGAATGCATATCCATATTTATAAAAATAACTGCAATGTGAATATGCCTTCAAATTTAGATAACCTTTTGCTTGAAGTTTATCTAATTAGGTATTACCATTTAGGAGCATGTTATTGAATCACTGATACTTGGGATTAAGTATTGGCTTCATTTAGAAGCCTCCTGGGAAGAAACAGTTGTAAATATAAATTCCTCACTGAGTCATATTCTACAAAGTGAACCTGCTGTTACGGAGATAGGCTTTATGTCCTCTATATTGGTTGAAAACCATATGACAGTAAAGCACTTCATTGGCTCCAAAATGCTTTGGGATGCCTTGGGGTCAAGAGAAGTGTTCCATAATTTTTTGCCTTTCTGTTTTCACACTAGCACTCATATTTTATCATGGCTTTTGTCATATCACCTTCCCTCAACCTACTTTGCTGTAATGAGAATAGTTTATGCAAAGTCTATGCACTGAGAGCTTGGTTCTCTTTACAGGTATCTTCCCTGATGCTCCAAAACGAAAACAGAACTCCAAATATAAATAGTACATTCATCAATATCAAGGTCACTAAGTTTTGATAAATTATAAAGTAATCTTATTTATACTTTAATTAATTCTATTTTGGATCAGAATAACCTTAATAAAAGATAATCTTACAAGAAGATTATTAATTAAAATCTGGAGCATCTGAAGTTATTTTTGAATTCAATTGTAGTCTCCTAATTTACAATTACAATACAAAGAAGTCTTGCAGAATAACAGATTGCTTGGCATGTGTTGGTAATTTCTAATATAGCCTAAGGTTTGCAATTATATAGGAAAAGAGGGCAAGTGATTTATGTAGTCATTTAAATGCAAAGATTATTTTACCATTTCATTACTTAAGCCAATAAATTTGTTTGTATTTTGAGAAATCCTGCAGAATTAAATCATTATTATCATGATCACAGGGCTGCTGGCAACTTAAATGATGAGATATAGCTTTTCTCCTGCTTCTCTTGTTTTAGTTTCTGTTATTATGGGTTTACCATTGAGACAATCAAAGATTCGAAGTACATTTATTATCAAAGTATGGATGCAGTATAGAACCCTGAGGTTCGTCCTTCCCACAGAGAGTTCTGAAACACCATGGAACAAACCCCTTCCAAGTAAACATCGAACACCCAACGAGCAAACAAGAGCAAATCTAGCAAATGGCAAAAAATAAGTAAACGACACAGAAGATAGTAGATCAAACCAAAGAATCATTGGAACAGTCTAGGAATGCTCAGCTTAGTTTGGTTCAATTCAATTTAGCACTGTGTCGAACGTGAGTGAGTTTCCAACACTGAATCAGGTTGTTCGGAAGCAGTGTGGGGTGTGATGAATGAGATTATTGCAAGTTCGGGTGAAAACACCAAAAAAAACTGACTCTACCTATTCACTTCTAAACACTAGAGGTTCTGTGGATTATGGAAATCCAAAGCAACACATACAACATGCTGGAGCATCTATGAAAGTTAATGAACAGTCGATGTTTCAGGCTGAGACCCATTGTTAGGAGTCCTGAAGAAGGGTCTTGGCCCGAAAGATCGACTCTTTATTCCATTCCATAGATGCTGCCTGACTTGCTGATTTCCTCCAGAATTGTGTGTGTGCTACTCCCTATCAGCTTTTATATATTTTCTCTCTTTGGGGAGATGAGAAGTCTGAGATAATAAACAAATAGATTGTTAAAAAAAAACCCAAAAGAATTAACTGGCCAACAGAGATTCTTAAAAATTGTCAGTTCACTTAGGAATGTGATTTATTAGTTTCTTTCTGAGATTTACTCTGTCTAAAAATATTTGATCCTTTCCACCATCCAGGTATCAGCGTAAGATATTTCAGAAAGTCTGGAAAACTTTAAATTAAGGAAATAGGGGAACAAACAGTCATCCTGGGACAGATTTCAGCCAAAAAGATAAGAGACTTACGATTTTTATTTAAGCTGATCACCCTACTGGGGCATTGGCCACTGTCAGCAGCTGACCTGAGATCTCAATCCTGGGCCAGCCTTTCATGTTACCTCCAAATGAAGCCCATTTTCTTGGTGGATCCTTCCTCTCCCTGGGGTGAGGTCTTTGGAGGTACTGTTGGTGTTTCTGTAGCACTGGACTTTTATGGAATAGGTTTGCTAGCTCCAAGCTCAATCTTTCTCCATTCTCCTTTATTCATTGCTGGGTTTGGGAACATCCATAGCGGAGTTGACAACATAAGAGAGAAAATAGTTTAAGGATTTTTGTAGGAATCTCAGAGATTAGAACCAGGCTTAGAACCAAGACTGCAAGTGTGATCCCCACCAGATTAGTTCACGAGCCAGATGCTGGAATAAGTGATAGATATTTCAGAGATTTTAACTTGCATTGAGAGAAAATGATTCTGTTCTCCAAGCGAGATCTGGTGAAGGTAGGGAGTATTATCCAATGACAGGATTCCCCTGAACGACCAGAGTGAATGACCTAAGAGAAAGAATTATGTAATTCATATCAGGAAAGAAGCTAACAAGGTTGCTCATGAGAGATAAGCATAACAAAAACAAACATTTGAGAAGGAATTGAAAAAAAAGAAAAAAATAGCACTGTGGTTAGCAAGATGTTATTACAACTCAGGGCATTGAAGTTCTGAGTTCAATTCCGATATCCTCTGTAAGGAATTTGTACATCCTCCCGGTGCTTTGGTCTCCTCCCACATTCTAAGAATGTGACTGAACATTGTAAATTGTGTTGTGATAAGGTTAGGCTTAAATAGGTAGGTTGCTGGGTGGTGTGGCTCTGAGCCGAAAGGGCCTGTTCCATGCTGTTTCTCTGAATAAAATAAGCAAACAAATAAATGTCCAGTTGACTGGTAATAGCAGAAAATGAATGACAAGAATGGAGATAAAAACTAAAACATCAAATATGAACGAAAATGATAATATTGCTATATTCAAAAGTGTGTAAGATAGAAAAAGGAATGAATCATAGGAATAACAATTTAGAAACAGTGTAGAAGCTTGGCTACACCTCATTGGGGATGCAATATGAAGATTCTGAATACTACTAAGCTTTTTTAAAGATATCAAAAACTTAAACATCTGATGTATCCTGGGGAAAAGAAAGGTTCAGACAGCACACTTATTTAAGCACTTCATCGGTGTACTTTTACTGTGGATGACACACACAAAATGCTGGAGCAACTCAGCAGGCCAGGCAGCATCCATGGAAAAGAGTACAGCCGATGTTTTAGGCCAAGATCATTCCACAGAGCCGGAGAAACAAAGATGAGGAGTGAAGTTAAAAGGAGTGGGGACTTTTAACTCCACTCCTTACCTTTTTTTCTCAAGTCCTGCTGAGGGGTCTTGGCACAAAATGTCGACTATACTCCTTTGCATAGATGCTGCCTGTCCTGCTGAGTTCCTCCAACATTTTGTGTGTGTTCCTTGGAGTTTCAGCATCTGAAGATTTTCTCTTGTTTGTACTGTAGGTATCTTAATTGTGGGAGAGAGCTTCAAGTTCTCCCTGCTTCAGGCTGCAGTTCCCTCCTGCATTAAGACAACTATTCTCCCAGTACCCAAGAAAAACAAGATATTGACAAGAGTTTCTGTAGATGTTGGAAATCCAGAGCAACACACAGAAAATGCTAAAGGAACTCAGCAGACCTGGCAACATCTATGGAAATGAACGACAAAATAACGTGCCTTGATGATTACCAACATGGTGCGTCATGAAGTGCTTCGGGAGGGTGGTTATGCTAAACTTCAATTCCGGCCTTCCACGCATCCTCATCCCCAACAGAGCCTACCTACCATTGACGGATGCAATCTCAGTGACCTCATCTTTGGAGCATCTGGACAATAAAGGCAGCAACGTCAGACTGTTGATTATTAAGTAGATATCTGTCTTCAAGACTATCATTCCAAAGAAACGCACCATCTAACTCCAAAACCTGGGAATTAATCCCTCCCAGTGTAACTGGATCCTTGACTCATGACCATCAGACAGTGATTGGTAAGGATCCGCAGCAACACCTCTACCATAAATATTTATTTATTTATTTATTTATTTATTGATGCAGTGCAGAATAGGCCCTTCTGACTCTTCAAGCCATGTCGCCCCAGCAACCCCCAACAACACTGATTAATCCTAATCTAATCTTGGGACAATTTACAATCACCAATGAAGCACAGTGGGAGTGGGAGAGAACCAGAACACTAGGGGGAAACTGATGTGTTCCATGGGGAGGACAAGTGGGGGCTCCTTACAGAGGACACCTGAATTGAACTGCAAACTCTGACACCCTGGAATGTAATAGCATTGTGCCAACTGCTACGCTACTGTGGTACTATGCAATGGCTCTCCTCAAATCTATGTGTTCAACCCCCTGTTCTACTCCCTATACACTGATGACTACTTTGCCAGATTCTGCTTTAAATCCATCTGTGAGCTTACAGGTAGTAGACTGCATCTCAAATAACGATGAGTCAGAGTACAGGAAGGAGGTAGACATCCTAGTGTCATGGTATCATGGCAACAACCTTTCCCTCAATGTCACCAAAACAAAAGAGCTCGTCATTAGCTTCAGGCGGGGGCTGGTACACATGCCTCTCTACATGAGAGGTGGTGAGATTGAGAACATCAGTTTCCTAGGAGTGAAGATCACCAATAGCCTGTTCTGGCCCAACCACATTGATAGATCACCAACTCCTCTACTTCCTCAGGAAGCTAAAGAAATTCAGCACGTCCCCGTCGACTCTTACCAATTTTCATCAATATATTGTAAAAAATAATCCATCCAGATGCATAGTAGCTTGGTATAGCAATGACTACAATAAACTACAGAGAGTTGTCAATGCAGCTTAACACAATGTTAGAGAGTATTCTAGAGTTAGGGTATAAGCAGAAATTAATTGCAGCAGCAACCAATATTCAGATTTCAATGCTGATTGTACATTGGATTTAAAACACCGCACCCAGCTATTAGAATCCAGACATCTGTATGTGCATGAACGTAGGATAGAGTCAGTGGAGATGAACATTCATTTTGGGTGTCTGAAATGTGAGTGCAAAGAAGGAGGTACGTGAAAACTGTATGTAATTCAAAGGAAACGTGAATACATTGTAACTCGAGAATTGTCCTGCTGTTATCTTTGATCTTTAACAATTAAAAATATCATGTAATATCGGGTAGGGAGGCCTCTTCCTCCAAATGTCTCCTGTTGCTCCTTTTTGTTGAATGAAACACACTCCTATACTCACTAGCTTCAGTGTCTCTCCACTGACTTTGTTCATGTCGCAACAGCATTATAAAAACCAGTCTCCCCTCAGAGGACTCTGTCTATAGTTCTCACTGCATCAGTAAAACAGCCAACATAAACACAGATTCTCCACACACACCAGACACTGTCTCTTCTCCCCTCTCCTACTGGGCAATAGATAAAAAAAACACATACCACTAGACTCCAAGGACAGCTTCTTCAAGGATTCTCTTATTGGAATCGTGAACAGACTTCTTGTGATGCCAGGGTAGCCTAGTAATTAGTGCTACACCATTACAGCTTGATGTGTTGGAGTTTGGGGTTTGATTCCATCATCCTCTGTAAGGAGTTCTTATGACCTCCCAGTGGAATTGACGGGTTTCCCCAAGGTGCTTCAGATTCCTCCCCCAGTCCAATCATGTACCGAGCAGATTAATTGTTCAGTATAAATTATCATATGATATGGTTAAAAATGCGGTTGTCAGGAGTTGCTGGGTTGACACAGCTTGAATGCCTACTCTACACCATATTGTTAAATAAGTAAATAAACATAGATGCTTGACTTCACAATCTACCTTGCACTCTATTGCTTACTTGCACAACATTTCCTCTATAGCTATTACACTTGATTCTGGATTCTGTTATTGTTTTATCTTGTTCTACCTCAATGCACAGTGTAATGATCTGATCTTTATTACTAATATGTTAGATAAGTTTTTCACTGTATTTTGGTACATGTGACAATAATGAACCAATTCTAACACCAACAAAAGCATCTCAAGAGTTGAAAAGATATAGCAAACATAACATTCTAATCAATCTTAATTATTCACTCATTGATTAAACTGTGAATCCATCCCTTTGCTGTTTCAATGCTACAGGCATTGCTAGGTTCTATTGTAGTAATAAATTCAAGCTCACGTTCAAGTTTGTTTATTGGCATCTGAGTGTGCATACTGTATATACAACCAAATGAAACAATGTAGAACTGGACCACAGTGCACTCACACACAGCACTTAAAGCAAAGTATTATACTATCGCCAAATTAATAAACTATAATTCAAAACGCATGTAGTGCACAACACAAGTAAACAGTAAACAGCTCGTTGTCCTGGTGATGAGCCCTTGTTGGTGACAGGGTATTCATTAGTCCCACAGCCTGAGGGGTGAATCTGTTACCCAGTCTGATAGACCTGCTATTCCTTACCTTCCGAATGGTACTGGGCCAAAGAGATTCTGGGATGAGTGGTAGGGATACTCAACAATGCTTCGAGCCCTTTGCTCCCAGTAATTATCACTAACAGGAGGGACGGAGATCCTAGTGATCCACTCAGTGGTTTTCATTGTCCTGTGTAGGATCTTGCAGTCTGATGACTTAAAGCAGAAGAAATTCTTGATCTGCTTTTAGTGAATTGAGTGATGATTAGTGGCCATAGAACAAAATGTCTTGATCAAAGCAAATATTGGGTATGATCTGAAATAAAGTGAGAAAAAACGTAACGGTATAAATTGCAGTTATGAGCTGGCAGTGTTGAGAGGTGAGTTGAGTTGGTGTGTCACCTATTCCTATCCTCTTGTTCCTGTGACTATCTGTCAGTTTTCGATATTTAATACAAACACACTTCCATTCATCCAATAGCCATCTCGCTCGATGGTAGTTGGAGCAGTCTTCTTCTTCTTCTTCTCTATCTTATTGCAAAAAGAGTTAAATAAAAAGCTCTAGGGGTGAAATTACAGTAACTGCACAAAGTCCTGTGCCAGCTCTACAGCGGAGCAGTGGCACACGCTGTCATGGTGTGTGAGGTCAGACACAGAAAATGTGTTGATGTAGGTTAGTGGATCCTCCAAGAACTTAATGTATGATGAAATAGACTTCAGAGCCCTCTTGGCTTCAAGCTATTTCTATCCTTATAACAATGACAACATAGAGTTGCAGAATGTATCACGTAGCTGGAACAACAAAGCAAACAACTGGATCATGGCAGAGAAATGCAAAACAGCAGATACCTCTTGTTTCTGATCTGCTGTGCTCACACTTGATTTGACAGACTGTAATGGATTTCAGCCCGGGTTAGCTGTCATATTCTGTCACCGTTGCATTACGACTTCCAGTTCATAATGAAGCTTCAGCCTAATCAGGGTTAAGATGAATTAACTGGTGACAAAGAAAGTTGGTGTGTTAAAACTGGGAAATGAGGCACAGCCCTATCAAACAGATCTGATATTCATTTCAGTCAAGTGAAGCTGCATTAAACATTGCCCATGTCAGGCTGTTTTCTATTTGGATTGATTTGACCCAACTAACTGCTAAAAGAATGCTTCTGTTAACAGGCTGGGGTGATCCACAGACTGACAGCAGAAATAAACTCCTGCAACATGGAAACAAGAAAAATGTAAGATGGTGAATAAATCAGTTATAGTAGTTCCAGTCATAGAAACAATACATTTCTTGATCTTTATTTATTCTATATTATTTAGAGATACTATTATTTAGAAATTCTAGATTATTTAGAGAACAGACACTTCCAGCCCAGAGTCATACTGCTCAGCAACCCACCTATTAAACACTAGCCTAATCAAATGATAATTTACAATAACCAATTAACTTACTAACCAGTATGTCTTTAGACTGTGGAAGGAAACTGGAGAACTGAGAGGAAATTTGTTGGGTGTTTAATATTTCAGTAATATTTGAATAATCTTGGTAATATGTTGTTGATTAAGAATTCCTTGTTTAAATAATTACAAGATATATATATATATATAAATGAATAGGTGAATTGCATAGATCCGGACTCTACCATATGATTCGTGCATGCCTTGCTTGAAGTAAACACAAAGTTGGACGCACATTTTGGACTCACTTGTCTTTCTTTGAAATAGTTCAATATTTTTGAAGTTACAAAACATAGCAAAACCTGTGCACACAGAGGAAGGAGCATACAAACTTGCTTAGAGAGAACATTTGAATTGAACTCCAAACGCTGACTCCCCAAGCTATAATAGTGCCGCGCTAATAGCTACACTACCATAGTGCCTATGTGCATTTTGCAGAATCTATACAATTCACATAAGTTGTAACTATCTTGGAAGTTTGAGTGGATTCCATGTCCAGGGTTCCTGGAATATATCTGTTATAGACTTAAATTAAGCATTCAAATAAACAATGAGGGCCAATTGTGTGTGGCCCTTGAACTAAGTCCAAGCTTCCTACTGGCCACAAATTTACACACTCCGTAAGAATAACTTGCAGCACCATTGATCATTCACTTGTCATACCATCACACACCATCATCACTATAACAACATAATGTTATGTGATTTCCTGTTACAAGTTTGTATGTATTAGAATAAGAAAATCCAGTCCCTGCTGTTCAGTGCACCTTGCATGCAAACTGAAAACAGCATCAGCACCAAAATGACCATTTACCACATTCAGTATCCTGGTACTGTATGTACAGATGTTCAAGAGTTAACCTAAGTTCAAGTGAATCATTTGTTCCATATGATCAACTGCCCATAATCTACTATGTTTTGTTTGGAACTCTTGAGCACAAATGATAACAATAATCCCGTGGCGGGTTTTCTGTCTCCCAACGGGTGCATCCCCAGGTCGTAGACTGGGGAAAGTTCTGAACATGTGGGTGGGAAATAAATTACCACCCACGGACCAAAACAGAAACAAAGCCAGGCATATCTGTACCAACAAACACAATCTTTTGGTCTAATATCTGGTCAAACAGGGTGATGCACAATGAAGAAACAAGCTGGATTAGGGAGAGAAAAGAAGGCACTCACACACGATTGAAGAAGTGCAAACATTTGAAGTTACAATGGATTTGCTGAAAGAGGTTATGAAAAATACCCACAACTGGAAATGTACCAGCAGTGATAATATTCATAATTATTGGTATAAAAAGTTATTTCTCTTCATCCATACCTATAAAGAAGTATCAAAACGTTTCTTAAAATCTTGAAAATGTGCCAAATTTTTAACAGAAGGTAAAACTTATCGTTTACCTAAAGGAGAAATCACAAATGACCCATCAAAATGTCATCCAATTACTTGTTTATAAGCGATGTGTAGAATAGAAACATGCATGCATCTTGCAACTAGTCACCATTTACTTAGATACCTACAATATACTTACAGAAGAGTAGAAAGGATTTTGTAGGGTATGAAAGGATGGAAAGAACAACTGGTAATAGATTCTGTAATTCTAAATCAAGCAGAAAAATAGAAATCTTTCATGTTGCTGTATTAACTATCAAAAAGCATTTGACTCCTTCTACGTTCATGGTTCATGCAAGTTCTAAATATATATAAACTCACCCAATATTTGTGAAATTCCTACTTCTGATGAAGCATTGACCTAACAGAGAAAAGTCACAGTGGTTGTGTCTCTGGCATCAAAACTGCCTCTGTGACTCAGAAGATGTGTGGTGAGATAGAAAAAGCATGCTGTGGCGATAGGGAATTTGTAAGGTAGAGGAATGGACAGGCAGTTGTGTGAGCAAGAACAAGATCCTGAATAGTATGTTGCCTCCTGGGTGCCAGGGTCAGGGATATCTTGGAATGTGTCCTTTGCATTCTTAAGTGGCAGTGTGAACAGCCAGAAGTTGTAGTCCATGCAGATACCAATAACATGGTAGGATGAGTGACATGGTTCTGCATAGGGAGAGCAGAGACAGCTGCTATACTTTATTAGGAGTTTGAAGCAATCTGGCATGTCAACAAATACACTCAAAAACTTCTATAGTTGTACCGTGCAGAGCATTCTGACAGGCTGTATCACTGTCTGGTATGGAATGGGCTACTGCACAGGACCAAAAGAAGTTGCAGAAGGTTGTAAATCCAGTCAACTCCATCTTGGGCACTAGCCTACAACGTACCCAGGACATCTTTAGGGAGCAGTGTCTCAGAAAGGCAGCATCCATTATTAAAGACCTCCAGCACCCAGGGCATGCCCTTTTCTCAATGTTGCCATCAGGTAGCAGATACAAAAGCCTGAAGGCACACACTCAGTGATTCAGGAACAGCTTCTTCCCCTCTGCCATCCGATTTCTAAATGGACATTTGATCTTTGGACTACCTCAGTTTTTTTAATATACAGTATTTCTGTTTTTACACATTTTTAATGATCTATTCAATATACATAATTGATTTACTTGTTTATTTATTATTATGTTTTATTTTTCTCTCTCTCCCTTTTTGCTAGATTATGTACTGCATTGAACTGTTGCTGCTAAGTTAACAAATTTCACGTCACATGCCGGTGATAATAAACCTGATTCTGATTCAGAGAGTTAGGTGCTAAGTTAAAGGGCAGGTCCTCCAGGGTTGTGACCTCAGGACTACTACCTATGTCATGTACTACTGAGTCCAGAACTAGGAAGATTATACAGTTTAATACATGGCTAAGGAGTTGGTGTAGGAAGGAGGGCAGAAGATTTTTGGATCACTGGGTTCTCTCTAGGGAAGATGGGGACTATACAGAAGGAACAGTTTGTACCTGAACTGGAGGGAGACTAATATCTTAGCAAGAATGTCTGTTAATGCTGCATGGTGGAGTTTACACTGGAGTTGCAAGGGGATGGGAACCTGAGTGCCAGAAGAGTTAGAGGTGATGATGTGGAGGCAGAAGTTGGTAAGTCCTCAGTCAAAGTTAGGAATCTAAAGGTGGAGCAGGGTGCAGCTAGAATCCTGAGCTGCATGAAGTATCGTTGGAAAGGCAGATGATAGCGCTGAAGATGAGGTAGCTGGTTTACAAACAGAAGTGATGT
The DNA here is from genome assembly GCF_030144855.1 of Hypanus sabinus. Lineage (NCBI taxonomy): Eukaryota > Metazoa > Chordata > Chondrichthyes > Myliobatiformes > Dasyatidae > Hypanus > Hypanus sabinus. The sequence continues at coordinate 203,555,621 of NC_082707.1, forward strand.
GTACTGAGGAGAGGCTGTTAAAAGGGCAAAATTGTAGTTAACAGGATGAGTTGCAACATTAAAGGTGGACAAAATTGTAAAGGGTGAATACAGGACCTAAGTTGTGATATTTGAATATGTGCTGTGTACAAAATAAGGTAGACGAACTTGCAGCAGAGTTGTAGATTGACAGATATGATTTTATGGCTGAAAGAAGATTATAGCTGGGAGCTTAATCTCCAAAGATATACAGTGTATTGAAAGGACTGCCAAGAAGGCAGAAGTGGTCTGTTGTTGGTAAAAAATAAAACCAAATCATTAGGAAGAGGTAACATAAGGGCAGAAGGTGTTGAATCACTGTTGATTTCGCTAAGGAATTAAAAAGGTAAAAAGACCCTGATGGGAATTGTATACAGATCCCCAAACAATAGTAAAGATGTGGTCTACAAATTGCAATGGGAGATAGAAAGGACAAAGTTACAATAATCATGGGGGACTTTAATATGCAAGTAGACTGGGAAAATCAGGTTGGTGCTGGATCCCAGGAAGGAGAATTTCTAGAGTGCCGAGAAAATAGCTTTTTAGAACAGCTCATGGTTGAGCCCACTAGAGGATCAGCTGTTCTTGATTAGGTGTTATGCATACAACCAGAATCGATTAGAGAGCTTAAGATAAAAGAACCCTTAGAGGCCAATGATCATAATATTATCAAATTTACCCTAAAATCTGAGAAGGCAAAACTAACGTCAGATGTATCAGTATTACAGTGGAATAGGGGGATTTACAGAGCCATGAGAGAGGAGATGGACTGAATTGATTAGAAAAGGACATTGGCAGGGACGATGGAAGAGCAGCAATGGATGGAATTTCTGGAAGCAATTTGGAAGGCACGGGGAATATATCCCAACAAGGGAGTATAAAGGCATTCTGAAGGCAAAATGACACAACCATGGCTAACAAGAGAAGACAAATCCAACATAAAAGCCAAAGAAAGGACATATGATAGAACAGAATTTAGTGGAAAGTTAGAATATATGAACATAGTATAGTACAGCACATTACAGGCCCTTCAGCCCACAATGTTGTGCCAACCCTCAAACCCTACCTCCCTTATAACCCCCCACCTTAAATTCCTCCGTATACCTGTCTGGTAGTCTCTTAAACTTAGATGATTGGAAAGCTTTTAAAAAACAACAGAAGGCAACTAAGAAGTTAAAGATGCAATACAGAAGTAAGTTAGACAATAATATTCAAGAGGACACCAAAATTTCTTCATAAAATACATAAAATGCAAAAGAGAGGCAAGAGAGGATATCAGACCACTGGTGAATGATGCTGGAGAGATAGTAATAGGGGACAAGGAAATGGTGAATGAACTGAATAAGTACTTTGCATCAGTCTTCACTTTGGAAGACACTAGTATTATGGTGGAATTCCAGGTGTCAGAGATCATGAAGTGTGTGAAGTTACCATAACTAGAGAGAAGGTTCTTGGGAAATTGGAAGGTCTGAAAGTAGATAAGTTACCTGGATGAGACAGTATATACGCAAGGGTTCTGAAAGTGGTGACTGAAGAGATTGGGGAGGCATTAGTAATTATCTTTCAAGAATCACTAGATTCTGGAAACGCACAGGAAGACTGGAAAATTGCAAATGTCACTCCATTCTTCAAGAAGGGAGAGAGGCAGAAGAAAGGAAACTATAGACCAGTTAGTCTGACTTCAGTGATTAGGAAGCAGCTGAAGTTGATTATTAAGGATGATGTCTCAGGGTACGTGGAGGCACATGACAAAACAGATTGTGGTCAGCATGATTTCCTCAAGGGAAAATCTTGCCTGACAAATCTGTTGGAATTCTGTGAAGAAATAGCTAGCAGGGTAGACAAAGGAGATTTGGTTGAAGTTGATAGATTCTTGAATGGTCAGGGCATGAAGGGATATGGAGAGAAGGCAGAAGATTGGGGCTGAGAGGAAAATTGGATCATCCTTATGAAATGGCAGAGCAGACTTGATGGGCCAAATGGCTCAGTTCTGCTCCTATATCTTATGGCTTTATGGTCTTATGGTCACTGGAATACTATAATCATCCTAACTTTTAACAACCAAAAAAGAACAACCATTGTAATCAACCATTGTAAACCTTTACCAGTGTGACTCGCTAAATTCACTATTGTTCTGATTTGCTGTAAACCCGCACTCTAACTAACTGAAACAGATGAAAATTGGGTATCAAATCAGAAACAACAAAATGGATTACACCTTGAAACACCTTTTATACACGGGCAATGTGAAATTATACACTTCATCAGTAATACTAAAGCAATTAATTCAGATAGTAGAACAATTTTCTAAAGATATAAACATGAACTTTGGACTGGATAAGTTCAGAATATTAAAAATAAAGAAAGATGCAAAAGAGCTAATAGGAAACAAAGCAGAGCAGCAGAATACAGTACAACTGATGGATGAACATGAAACATAAGCAGTTGGGATATCAACAAAGATCTGACTCTGATAAAAGGAAAACTTCCTACAATATTTACTTCAAATCTTAAGAAAATTTGCCAAACAGAGCTCAATGGCAAAAATATAACAAAAGCAACAAACATTTTTGCTTCACCCAAATTAACATATTCTTTTGGCATAATATCTTGGTCTAAAACTGATCTGGAAAATTTACAAAGAAAAATCAGAACTGAAATGACAAATTTTAGAAAACACCACATGCATTAGAATTAACACTGTCTAGGACAGACTGAGGAAGAGGAACAACAGACATTAAAAAAATACATAAAGGTCAGATAAAGCTTCTGAAGATATATTTTCATCAATGAAAGCAGGATTCAGCACTCAACATGAACATGTGCAATTCTGATAAAGAAGTAGACGCCACTGAACTTAAATGAAAACACAATGAAGAAATTATCACTAGAGAAGAAAAAGTTAACCAATGGAGGAGTATGATCCTCCATCTGAGAAGAATAGATGTTTACAATGAAGAGTCGCATGCCTGGCTCAGGACTGAAGATCATTTCCCAGAAACAAGGGTTCCTTGTGACAATGCAGGACCAGGTGGTTAACACAAAAAAATATATATAATAATAGAACAAGAAACTCAAGATGATAAATGCAGAAAATGCCAAGAGAAACCAAAAATAATGTAACACATTCCAGGATCTTGCAGCAGTTTAGCTCAATCTGATTACTTATACAGGCACAATCAAATGACAAACATCATTCACCAAAATCTTGCTTTAAAATAAAAACTCATTAAAGACCCCACACCTTACTATAAGTACAAGCCTGATCCAATTTTAGAGTCAGATTATATGATGACCGATCTATTATTACAGACAGAATGATCGAGAAATAACTGTCTGGATATAATATTAAAGGATAAGCAGGCAAGAACAACTTACTTAGTAGATATAGCCATTCCAAACACCCATTACATACATAAGTCAATAAGTAAGAATCATGAGAAATATGTGGAATTAAAAAAGGAAATTGAAAGACGATGGAACATAAACAGGGTATACATTATCCCGATAGGAATATCTAAAAACTGGCGTCATCGCAAAGTCACTATACAACAGCATTAAATAATTAGGCTTACACAACAATATTTAAGTAAATCTCCAGAAAGCCTCAATACTAAACACCTTTCAATAGCCTGAAAGTTCCTAGCAATTAAAAAATGAGCATGCTTGTCTATGTCCATACCTCAAATTTTATCAGCTTGAACTGAGAACTGGTCTTTCCATGACCATGATTGTTCTTAGCAAGTTTTTCTACAGAAGTGGCTTGCCATTGCCTTCTTCTGGGCAGTGCCTTTACAAGGTGGGTGACCCCTGCCATTATCGATATGCCTTGCTTCAGTGGTCACATAACCAGGACTTGTGATATGCACCAGCTGCTCCTATGACCATCCACCACCTGCTCAATGGCTTCAAGTGACCATATTCAGGGGGGTTAAGCAGGTGTTACACCTTGTTCAAGAGTGACCTGCAAGCTTGTGGTGGGAAGAGTGTCTTCCATCTCCTTTGGTAGAGAGGTATCTCCATCCCATCACCCATACATAGTTTTCACAGTTCAAAGTTTTTAAAATGAGATAAAGTTTAAATATAAAAATTAATGACAAAAAGTTAAAAACAAAGTTAAATCAATAGTCTTTGATCTGGTGTTTAAAAGTTTCAGCTGCGTCTGCATCCATTATAGTTTTAAGTATTGAATTCAAGAATTCAGGAATGCAGTTAGCTTAAAGCTGACCAGCCAATTATATTCTGAGGGAGACTGTTTAAATTTAAGAGACTGAGGAAGAAGACCTGAGAGCTCAATAAAGATTATAAAACAAAAGCAATTCTGTGATGTACTCCAGTGCCAGACCATTAAGAGCTTTAAAAACAAGCAAGAGAACTTTACAATCAATTCTACAAGATACAGGAAGCCAATGCAGAGTAGCTACAATGGGAGTGATCCTTGTTTTAGTTAAAGGTCTAGCAATGTTTACAGTAACCTTTCTTTTTGCCAAAGCTATTTTTAATGGCCATTTGGTTTCCTATCCAAAATATAATTTCATTTTCCCCTGTTCTGATGGAATGCCTGCTATCAGCATATGATTGCTGAAGTTTTAAATATGCTAATCTTATAGTGGAGAGGTGCCGGTGATGATAAGTAACCGTGAAGAGTTCCTTGTTACATTTCTTTTAATGTCCAGTGAGTTGAAGTAAATTATAAGCTATGTGCACATTTTGCATCAAGAAGCGATACAAACAAAATTGTCTCATGAAAACATAATCATTGCCTGCAAAGTGTGATTGTTGTGGTGCACAAAATTCTTTTCAACCCCCTCATTGAAGTATGACAGTCCCTCTGTAAAGCTTAGATCAGTATTTAAATGAAGATCTAAGAGCAAACTGGAACAAGACACAAGACGTAAGACACAGGAGCAGAGATGGGCTGCTTGGTCATAGAAACACAGAAAATAGGTGCAGGAGTGGGCCATTCGGCCCTTCAAGCCTGTACTGCCATTCAGTATGACCATGGCTGATCATCCAACTCAGAACCCTGTACCTGCTTTCTCTCCATACCCCCGATCCCATTAGCCACATGGGCCATATCTAACTTCCTCTTAAATATAGCCAATGAACTGGCCTCAATTGTTTATAGCCAATGAACCTGCCTCAACGGTCATCAAGTCTGCTTCGCCATTCCTTCATGGCCGATTTATTATCAATCTCAAACCTGCTCTATACCCTTTGATGCCATGACTAATCAAGCATTGAAGAAGATCCCTTTTTCTCTAGTCTGTTCCCTTTTCCACCTCCCAGCATCTTATATCATACCTCGCCCCCATATAGCTGGCTTCACCTATCACTTTCAACACCTTCTCCTCCTCCCACTTTCTTATTCTGTTTTCCTCCCAGAGACTCCTGAATGGTCTGTGGCCTCCCTGGTGCCAGGGTAAGGAATGTCTCTGATCATGTGCACAGCATTCTGAAATGGGAGGGTGAGCAGCCAGATGTCATGGTACACATCGGTACCAATGACGTAGGAAGAACGAGTGAGGAGGTCCTGAAGAGTGAGTATAGAGGGCTTGGTAGGAAGATAAGAAGCAGGACCTCGAGAGTGGTAAACTCCAGATTGCTGCCTGTGCCACGTGCCAGTGAGGGTAAGAGTAGGATGCTCTGGAGGATGAACACGTGGCTGAGGAACTGGTGTATGGGGCAGGGTTTCAGATTTCAGGATCACTGGGACCTCTTCTGGGGCAGGTGGGACCTGTACAAGAGAGACGGGTTACACCTGAACTACAGGGGGACCAATGTCCTTGCAGGGAGGTTTGCTAGTGCAATTAGGGGGAGGGTTTAAACTAGATTTGCAGGGGATGGGAACCAAAGTGTCAGAGTAGATAGCGGAGCGGGGGTGAAAATAAATGATGTTAAAGTTTCATGCAAAGTCACAAATAGAAGGGTTGTGTGTGGTGGTAATAATCTGAGGTTTGTCTATTTCAATGCAAGGAGTATTTTGGGGAAAGCTGACAAGTTGAGGGCATGGATTAACACATGGAATTATGACATTGGGGAAACTTGCCTACAGGAGGAGCAGGACTGGCAGCTTAATGTTTGAGGTTTCCAATGTTTCAGACGTGATGGAGGCAGATGGATGAAGGGTGGGAGGTGGCAATGCTAGTCAGGGAAAATGTTACAGCAGTGTTCAGGCACAACAGATTAGAGGGCTTGTCTACCGAGGCCATATGGGTGGAGCTGAGAAACAGGAAAGGTATGACCACATTAATAGGGTTGTAATATAGACCACCCAATAGTCAGCGAGAACTGGAGGTGTGAATCTACAGAGAGATAGCAGACAACTGCAGGAAACATAAAGTTGTGATAATAAGGGATTTCAATTTTCCTCTTATTGATTGGGACTCCCATACTGTTAAAGGTCTGGATGGGTTAGAGTTCGTAAAATGTGTTCAGGAAAGTTTTCTAAATCAATATATAGAGGTACTGACTAGAGAGGATGCAATATTAGATCTCATATTAGGAAATGAGTTAGGGCAGGTGACAGAAATGTGCGTAGGGGAACACTTTGGTTCCGGTGATCATAACACCATTAGTTTCAACTTGGTCATGGATAAAGATAGATCTGGTCCTCAGGTTGAGGTTCTAAACTGGAAAAAGGCCAAATTTGAAGAAATGAGAAAGGATCTAAAAAGCGTGGATTGGGACAGGTTGTTCTCTGGCAAGGATGTGATCGGTAAGTGGGAGGCCTTCAGAGGAGAAATTTTGAGAGTGCAGAGTTTGTATGGTCCTGTCAGGGTTAAAGGTAAAACGAATAAGAATAAGGAACCTTGGTTCTCGAGGGATATTGGAACTCTGATAAAGAAGAAGAGAGAGATGTATGACATGTATAGGAAACAGGGAGCAAATAAGGTACTTGAGTATAAAAAGTGCAAAGAAATACTTAAGAAAGAAATCAGGAGGGCTAAAAGAAGACATGAGGTAGCTTTGGCAATCAAGGTGAAGGATAATCCAAAGATCTTCTACAGGTATATTAAGAGCAAAAAGGATAGTAAGGGATAAAATTGGTCCTCTTGAAGATCAGAGTGGTTGGCTATGTATGGAACCAAAAGAAATGGGGGAGATCTTAAAGGGTTTTTTTGCATCTGTATTTACTAAGGAAACTGGAATGGAGTCAATGGAAATAAGGCAAACAAGAAGTGAGGTCATGAAACCTATACAGATTGAAGAGGAGGAGGTACTTGCTATCTTGAGGCAAATCAGAGTAGATAAATCCCCAGGACCAGACAGGGTATACCCTCAGACTTTGAAGGAGACTAGTGTTGAAATTGCAGGGGCCCTGGCAGATATAATTAAAATGTCGGTATCCACGGGTGAGGTGCCGGAGGATTGGAGGATAGCTCATGTTGCTCCGTTATTTAAAAAGGCTTTAAAAGTAATCCAGGAAATTATAGGCTGGTAAATTTGATGTTAGTAGTAGGTAAATTATTGGAAGGAATACTAATAGATGGGACCTACAAGTATTTAGATAGACACAGACTTTTTAGGGATAGTCAACAAGGCTTTGTGCGTGGTAGGTCATGTTTAACAAATCTATTAGAGTTTTTCGAGGAGGTTACAAGGGAAGTGGATGAAGGGAAGGCAGTGGACGTTGTTACATGGACTTCACTAAGGCCTTTGACAAGGACCCACATGGGAGGTTAGTTAGGAAGATTCAGTCGCTAGGTATACATAGTGAAGTCGTAAATTAGATTAGACATTTGCTCAATGGGAGAAGCCAGAGAGTGGTAGTGGAGGATAGCTTGTCTGAGTGGAGGCCTGTGACTAGTGGTGTGCTACAGGGATCAGTGCTGGGTCCATTGTTATTTGTCATCTATATCAATGATCTGGATGATGATGTGATAAATTGAATCAGCAAATTTGCTGATGACACTGTTATGTCCATAGCCCCCTCCTTTGTGAGAATCGCAAGATCACTGTTGGGTTGGGTCAAGGGGCCCAGGAAATGAGAGAGAGACGTGCAAAATGCCTCGTTTAAGTTTGGGACACGGTGTTGATAAAATAATTCCTATATCTCGCCACATTACCCAAGCTCCCCATGTGGGAAGTACCCGGAAAAGAGGCGACGGTTAATGGGGACGCCATTTTTAAATAGCAAAGCCGGTTGTACGGGATTTCGACACAGCCTGTGAATAATAAAGACAGCCCCCTGGAAGCCTGCCTGTTCAGTTTGAAAATGACCGAAAGATTTGTAGTTCCATAAACTTTTGTAGATGCACGGAAGCTAAGATCACACCTCCTTAGAGTTGTTGCTGAAGGAAAGAAATAAAAATAGGTGGTTATTAAATTGAATTCTGATGCTACAAGACTTTAGTATGGTACATGATGTTAAGATATTAAAGAAAGTGACACTGTAATCGTTAACTGTTTAGATACTGAATTGAATGTATCACTGTATTACTCTGTAGAAAATAACTTTGGTGTGTTAGATTCTAACACCCTGTAAGACTCTGTATTACTTTGTTTTTTTCCGATGGTAAAAAACGCGCTGAAGAAAGGGGGTGTTACGTCCACAGCCCCCTCCTTTGTGAGAGTCGCAAGATCACTGTTGGGTTGGGTCAAGGGGCCCAGGAAATGAGAGAGAGACGTGCAAAATGCCTCTTTTCCCCGGCGATGTAAAGCTACGGGACATGACCATTGTCTCCGGAAGACCAAGTTGTGTATTGAGTACTGTACTATTCATTGAAGCCCCTCAGGGGACGACCAGAGTGGGCTGGTTGAGGGATTGCATCATCCCAAACTGATTGACATCTGAGACCCCGGGAGTAAGGATAAAAGAGGGTCTGGGGAACAACCCCTTCAGACGCACCAGGAGAAACGCTAGAAATCCCATGACAGCGTTTAATAGCGACAGCCAGTGGGGGGCTCGCGTGCATCCTTTCCCTCGTCTGGGATTGGCTGCCTCACCACGGAAGAACGGCTTTAGCTAAAGGAGAGGCCACAAGTGAACGACCACACCAACGGGACTCCTGATGGATCGAAATCGTAAAGGTTGGAAAACCCGCAGCAGTAACTGTTCCCAGTCTATTCCTATTTGTCTCTTTCTCCAACAAAGTGCAACACAGCGACAACCAAAAGGCTGCAGCCTGCATGAACCGAGTGACTTTTATATTTCCATCGGACAATATATTGTCCCCTAGACAAAGATAGAGCTATTTCTTATTGGTTATTATTATACCCGTGCTTTAGATTTAGTATTGACGACGTATATTATCTGTATGTTTGCATTAATCATATTTTGTGCCCTTTATTAATAACTACTGTTAAAAATAGTACCATCAGACTTCAATGGACCTCTCTATCTTTGCTGGTAAGTGATCCAGTTACGGGATTTCATAATAATACAAAGATTGGAGGTGTAGTGGACAGTGAGGAATGTTTTCAAAGCTTGCAGAGGGATCTAGACCAGCTGGAAAAATCAGCTAAAAAATGGCAGATGGAGTTTAATACAGACAAGTGTGAGGTATTGCACTTCAGAAGGAAAAACCAAGGTAGAACATACAAGGTAAATGGTAGGACACTGAGGCGTGCAGTAGAACAGGTGTATCTAGGAATACAGATACAAAATTCCCTGAAAGTGGCATCACAGGTAGATAGGGTAGTAAAGAGAGCTTTTGGTACATTGGCCTTTATAAATCAAAGTATTGAGTATAAGAGTTGGAATGTAATGGTGAGGTTGTATAAGGCATTGGTGAAGCCGAATTTGGAGATTCGCATGCAGTTTTGGTCACCAAATTACAGGAAGGATATTAATAAGGTTGAACGAGTGTAGAGAAGGTTTACAAGGATGTTGCTGAGACTTGAGAAACTGAACTACAGAGAAAGTTTGAATAGGTTAGGACTTTATTCCCTGCAGCGTAGGAGAATGAGGGGTGATTTGATAGAAGTGTATAAAATTATGATGGGCATAGATAGAGTGAATGCAAGCAGGCTTTTTCTACTGAGGCTAGGGGAGAAAAAAAAATCAGAGGACATGGGTTAAGGTGAAGGGGGAAAAGTTTAAAGTGAACATTAGCGGGGGCTTCTTCACACAATGAGTGGTGGGAGCGTGGAGTGAGCTGTCAGATGAAGTTGTAAATGCGGGCTCACTTTTAATAATTAAGAAAAACTTGGACAGGTACGTGCATGGAAGGATATGGGCCAGGTGCACGTCAGTGGGACTAGGCAGAAAAATGGTTCGGCACAGCCAAAAAGGGCCAAAAGGCCTGTTTCTGTGCTGTAATGTTCTATTGTTCTATGGTTCTATGGCTCTAATGGAAGGTTTTGGCCCAAAACATTAATGGCTGATTCCCCTCCATAGATGCTGTCTAATCTGCTGCGTTCCTGCAAAATTTTGTGTATGTTGCTCTGGATTTCCAGCTTCTGAGGATCTCTTGTGTTTCAAATCAAGAATCTATCAATCTTCACTTTAAATATATCCAATGACTTGGCCTTCATAGCCTATGTGAATAACCCAAGGTAAATCTGGAGGAGGAGCACAGCATGTGACCATATGACATAGGAGCAAAATTAGACCAACTTAGCCTGTTAAATTTGCTCCACTATTTCATTATGGCTGATTCATTATACCCCTCAATCCCATTCTCCTGCCTTCTCCCCATAATCTTTGATACCCTGACTAGTCAAGAACCTATCAACCTCCACTGTAAATATACCCAATGACCTAGACTTCACAGATGTCTGTAGCAACAAATTCCACAGATTCACAACCTTCTGGCTGAAGAAAATATCCTTAATCTCTACTCTGTACCTTCTGGTCCTAGAATCCCTCACTACAGGAAATACCCTTTCCATATCCAGTCTATCAAGGCCTTTCAATATTCGATAGGTTTCAATGAGACCCCCCACTCATTCTTCTGAACTCCGGTGAGTCCAGGCTCAAACACTTATCATATGTTAACCCTTTATTTCCCAGAGTCTCCTCTGGATGCTCTCAAATTCAAGGATATAAAGCATCAATGAGATAAAACAAGGTAAAGGCCTACAATGAATGTTGGAAATGCAAAGTCCAAGAATTTTATTTTTCTTCTCTAATTTAATTCTTTAACTAAATGTAGATTCTCTGCTTAAGTGAGGCACATTAGATGAAGAAAGCTAAAAGCTTATCCAGAGGTACATTTTAAGAACACTTTGAAGAAAGAAGTAAAGGGCTGGGAAAGTTTACAGAGAAAAGTTTAGGATTTTGACAGTTGTAGCCAGCAATGACTGAAACAGTTAACTTTCCAACATTTCTAGGTGTTGAGGGTGGCATGATACTGTAGCAGTTATGCTTTACAGCACCAATGATGAAGGATGGGGGTTCAAATCCCATCACTGTAAGAAGTGTGGATATTGTCCCTGTGACTGGGTGAGTTTCCTCTGGGTGCTGCCACATTCCAAACAGCGTGCAGGATAGGGTTAGTAAGTTGTGGGCATGCTGTGTTGGTGCTGGAAGAGTGGTGACACTTGTGGGCTGTCCTCAACACAACCCTTACACTGCACTAATTGTTGATGAAAAAATTCACAGCATTTTTCAATGATTTAGTATACATGTGACAGATAAAGCTAATCTTTAATCTTTAACAGGACAAGAATAGTAATGTGATTGAAGGACGACTGTTTTTTTTTTGGTCCATAATAAAACTGATTAGTGAGTACTGTTCAGAAGCCAAATCCACCAGATACAATTTGCAAGGATTTTAATCTGATAAAATTAGATAAAAATTGAAAAATACTTAATATATTCAAAAGATTCATATTGGCAACTGTGCCACTATTAGAACATAAGGTCATAAGACATCGGAGCAGAATTAGGCCATTCAGCCCATTGATTCTGCTCCACCATTCCAGTATGGTTGATCTCGGATCCCACTCAACCCTATTCACCCACCTTCTTGACATACCTTTTGATGCCCTGACTGATCAGAAAGCAATCAACTTCTGCCTTAAATATACCTATGGACTTGTCCTCCACTGCAGTCTGTGGCAGAGCATTCCATAAGTTTGCTATTCTCGGGCTAAAAAAATTCCTCCTTACCTCCATTTTAAAGGGTTGCCCCTCAATTTTGAGGGCCCTCTAGTTCTGGATAACCCACCATAGGAAACATCCACTTTATACAGCTCTTTCAACATTCGGTAGGTTTCATTTAGAACACCCCCCCCCCCCCCACCGCCACTCACCTGCATTCTTCCAAATTCCAGTGAGTACAGGCCCAAAGTGGCCAAGTGTTCCTAATATGTTAACTCCTTCATACTCGGAATCATCCTCATGAACCTCCTCTGGACTTTCTCCAATGACAACACACCTTTTCTGAGATATGGGGCCAAAACTGTTGACAATACTCCAAGTGTGGCCTGACAAGTGTCTTACAAAGCCTCGGCATTATCTCCTTGCTTTTATATTCTATTCCTCTTGAAATAAATGCCAACATTGCATTTGCCTTCTTTACCACAGACTCAACCTGTAAGTTAACCTTCTGTGAGTCTTGCAGAGGGACTCCCAAGACCCTCTGCACCTCTGATATTTAAATTTTCTCTCCATTTAAATAATACTCTTTTTGTTTCTTTTACCAAAATGCATTATCATACATTTTGCAAAAGTGTATTCTATCTGCCACATTTTTGCCCATTTGTCTAAGTCCTGCTGCAATCACATTGCTTCCTCAGCACTACTGTAGGTTTTCTATGTTTCTAATATCAATTCTCACCTCCCTTTTACTCTTTACTATGGGAGTTTGGGTGGTGAGGTGGAGATATGTCTCTACCAAAGAGGGTGTAAGGCGCTCCTTCTCTTTGTAGCCTGCAGGTCACCCTTAGGCAAGGTGCCTAGCATCCCTCCCCCATTCAGGGTCATGTGATGCAATGGGTGCAGTTCGTGGATGGTTGTATGAGTAGCTGGTGCATGGCACAAGCCCTGGTTATATGACCATGATGTCAGGTAGACAGTCTCTGAAGAGTATTGATAACGGGTGGGGCCACCCGTCTTGTAAAGACACTGCCCAGAAGAAGGCAATGGCAAAGCACTCCTGTAGAAAAATTTGCCAAGAACAATCATGTTTGTGGAAAAGACCATGATTATTCATGTTGTACGAGATGGCACATACTGAACAATCAAATATGGAAGTGATCCATGGTCACGCTCATCTTTGCATACACCTTTTCAAGTTCAAGTGCATGATCAAGTTTATTGTCATTGAACCATATACATACAGTATATTCTGCCAAATGAAACAATGATCCTCTGGACCAAGCTGCTCAAAACGTACATATAACTAACACACAACACATACGCTCCAATGCCATATTCAAGTATGCTGACTACACCACTGCCATTGGCCAAATCAGAGGTGGTGATGAATCACCATGTAGGAGGGAGACTGAAAATTTAGCTAAATGATGCCACATCAACAATCTCTCACTCAATGTTAGCAAGACCAATAAGCTAATTATTGACTTCAGGAGGAGAAAACTAGAAATCCATGAGCCAGTCAGATGTGAAGAAGGTCAGCAAATTTAACTTCCTCTGTATTATTCTTTTGGAGAGTCTGTCCTGGCCTGGGTAAGTGTAATTATGAGGAAAGCATGGCTGCTCCTCTATTTCCCTGGTAGTTTGCATAGATTTAACATGACATCTAAAACTTTGACAAACATCTAGAGATCTGTGGTAGAGTATATTGTCTTGTTGCATCACAGCCTGGTATGGAAACACCATTGCTCTTGAATAGAGAATACTGCCCAAAGTAGTAGACGCAGCCCAATCCATCACATGTAAAGCCCTCCACACCATTGTGCATATCGACACAGAGCGCTGTCACAACAAAGCAACAAACTGCTAACATGAGGGGGCTTAGTTTTAAGGTGCTGGGATGTAGGGTCAAGGACATGTCAGGGATAGTTTTTTTCTCACAGAGGATGATAGAAGTGGATACAATAGGGTCTTTTAAGAGACTCTTAAATAGGTACGTGGAGCTTAGAAAAATAGAGATGCAGTAGGGTAATTCTAGGAATTTTCTGGAGTAGGTTACATGGTCTGCACAAGAGCTAAAGGGCCTGTAATGTGCTAGAGATTTCTATGTTCTATGTTCTACGTTCCATCATCAGGGGTCCCCAGCACCCAGGCCATGCTCTCTTCTCACTGCTGCCATCAGGAAGAAGTTACAGGAGCCTCAGGACTCACATCATCAGGTTCAGAAACAGTTCTACCCCTCAACCATCAGGCTCTTGAACCAAACTTTATTCAACTTCACTTGGCCCATCACTGAGATGTTTCACAACCTGTGGACTCACTTTTAAGGACTTTTTGTCTCATGCTCTTTATTTTTATTGCTTATTTACCTTTTTTTATCATTTCTTTCTTTTTGCACTTGCACAGTTTGTTGTCTTTTGTACACTGGTTGAATGCCCAGTGGTGTGGTCTTTCATTGATTTTATTATGGTTATTATTCTATTATGGACTTACTAAGTATGCCTGTAAGAAAGTGAATCTCAGAGTTATATATGGTGACTTATATGTACTTGATAATAAACTTACTTTGAACTTTAAACTTTAAAGTAATATTACTATAAATAAATTAGCAAATATAATGATTATGATGATGATGATAATGAGAATAAGGAAAAAAGAATTTTAATATTTGCTTGTAATGGTTTCAATAAGAATCAACACATATGAGAGTAGTTCATGTTTAACGTCAAATGGGCTGTAAACCCACACAAGTGCTAATGCAGAGAATGGAAAGGAATATATCTATAATGGGATTTTAAACAGTAAAGTCAGCATCTCGGATGAGAAGCAAGTTAAAAACTATTATATTACTCTGATGGGAAAGAGGTCCCATGTGCAAATGTCCAATGTAATGAAATCTACTGAATGCTGTGAATAACATGATAATGCATTGTAGTTAACCCTATTACTGAATGCTAATGCACACATTTTCATGCTTTGTTATACAAATAATGATTGCCTAAGATCATTTACAGAAACAGTTCATCTCCTAAGTGTCTCTCTAAGTTACCCCTGTTGATTGTGATCATTTTCTAAGACCTCACTTCTAAGTCCTTCCCAAACAGAGGGAATACAAGGTTAACTTGCATTATTGTACTGATAAAGGTTCTTGGCCAAAAATGTCGACTGATGACTCGTTTGCTGACCTGCTGATTTCCTCCAGCATTACTTGGATCTCCAGCACCTGCAGACTGTCTTGTGTTCATTATGGCACTTATACTGCTGATGCGAGACAACAAATTTCAGAACATTTGTCAGTGATATATTTTTTATAAATGCAGCACAAAACAGGTCCTTCTGGCTCAATGAACCACACCGTCCAGCAACCCACCTCTTTAACCCTTGCCTAAATACAGGACAATTTACAATGAACTTTTCACCTACTAACCAGTACATCCTTGGACTGTTGGAGCATGTGAAGGAAACCTACCTGGTCAGAGACCATAGGACCATAAGATATAGGAGCAGAATTAGGCCATTTGGCCCATCAAATCTGCTCTGCCATTTCATCATGGCTGATCTATTTTTCCTCTCAGGCTCAGTCTCCTGCCTTCTCCCTGTATCTCTTCATGGCTTCTCACACGGAGAACATATAAATGCCCTAGAGACGGCACCAGAATTGAACTCCGAACTCCAACACTCTGAGCTGTAATAGTGTCGCACTAACCGCTGCTCTATCGTCGTGCCCATGGTATTAAACCCAATTCTGATTCTAATGGGATTCAAGTAGTTGGCTTTACCCCAGTGCATGAAATGCCTGCGAAATGTAGGTCCAGAATTTGCAATTAATGTAATGGCACTTAATACAACCTGAGAGAAAAAAAAATCCTCAAAGATCTGCCGGCATTTGAAGTGAGAACTTTCCCTTTTCTGGCTTCTATTGCTGCCAGGTATTTGTTCACATGGACTCCTTGTGACTGTTATAAATCCCGCTGAACAACTAATCACATCAAGTCATTTTCCGTTAGTTGACTTGGAAGCAAAATGTACAAATTTTAATGAACCTCAAGCATTATTTAGCATTGCCACACATAACTAATTCAGGTAGAAATTGAATATAATGAACAAACATTTAATAATTATCTTGAATCACAAAATTACATGCCGCTTTCCTAAAATTACTTTTATTAAGGAGAAAGTAAATTGCTATCAGCAATTATGATATAGGGCAATAAAAGCTCACAGGCACAAGGTTTTGAGGTATTTTATGGTGGAACAAGTCTGTAAATACCTTAAAGTTACACCTGTTCCAATGATTTCCCAAGAGATGGATGAAGAAATGTGTTTACAGTGCAGACTGTAAAGGTGTGATGAATCACTGAAAGCGACTTTGGAATTTTCACTTTAAACTATTTGTGTATAGAAATCCCAGAGGCTGTCAATTTTGTGGCAGCGATGGTGAATGCCCGTAATTACAGTGCACTGGTGTAATAAAAGCTGGCTTTTCATTGTGGCATTGATCCTTGTAAAAGTCTGTTTACTACAGATGCCTCTCACCAGTTCCTGTGATCTTGGGAACCATCTTTTCATGAATTTTCTGATAAAGAAACAGAGTTCACATATTCAAGAACTGCGTAAGCCACTGAAATTTCTAACAGGGACGCTCTTGTCCCTTTCCAGTCACAGAACTTTTGATAACCTGTTCCAGGTTTTTCATAGTATTAACTTCAAGTCGGTCAACTTGACAATGAGTATCTTTGAATTCTGTACAGTTGAAGGTGCAGTGCATTTAATAAAATTACAGTTAGCATTTCACTGTTGCAATCCATGCAACTGTTGTTAACTCCAAAGCGGAAAGTTTGTGCTTAGTGGAGCAAAATCATAGCTGCAAGGACAGAACCCCCATTTCACCTTGACTCTGTGAGCAGTCAGAATCAGAATCAGGTTTAATATTACCAGCAAATGTCATGAAATTTGTGGCAGGAGTGTAGTGCAATGCATAATAATAATCCACGGATCTACCAATCATATCTTGTACATACGCATACCAATTATGAATATTATTCACAAGCTGACATCATCTCCTGTTTCCTACCACTGATCCAGTTTAGGAATCCAATCTGCTATCTCTTCAGGGATTCATGTGCTCTAATCTTTCAGACTAGCCAGCCATGAGTGAGGGAGTCCTGAACCAGGCACAGCCTTAGAATAGAGGGACGTCCATTTGGAACAGAGATGAGGAGGACTTTCTTTAGCCAGAGAGTGGTGATCTGTGGAATTCTTCACCACAGATGACCTCGGAGTCCAAGTCACTGAGTATATTTAACACAGATTTTGATATGTTCTTGATTAGCCAGGGTGTCAATTATTATGGGGAGAACACAGGAGAAAAGGGTTGACAGAAATAATACATCTGCTATGATGGAACGGTGGAACAGACTGAGTGGCCCAATTCTGCTCCTCAGACTTGTGAGGAACCATGAGAACTAACGTTCTATATTCTCACCACTCTTTGAGTGGAGAAGATCCCCCTCACGTTCCCTTTAAATATTTCACCTTTCATCCTTAACCCATGGCCTCTAGTTGTAGTCTCACTCAACCGCAGTGGAAAATGTCTGCTTGCATTGACCCTGTCTTCATTCATTATGTCGTATGACGTGGCTAATCATGGTCTTTGCCATGATTGTTCAAGGCAAATTTTTCTACAGAAGTGGTTTCCCTTCTTCTGGGAAGTGTCTTTACAAGACAGGTGAGCTCAGCCATTATTAATACTCTTCAGTGATTGTCGGCCTGGCATCTGTGGTGGCATAACCACTGCAACTTGCCTACACCCACAATAGGTCTACAGCAGATGTGATCTCAATCACTCTCCAGGCAGCCTTGCATCACCTGGCTAATGCAAGTACCTTTGTTTATTGACAACAGCTCAGCATTTAACACCATCATTCCTACAGCTCTGATCAAAAAGCTACAGATCCTAAGCCTCCGTACCTCCGTCTGAAATTGGATGATAGAAAGGACAAGCAAGAGGTGAGGCATAATCACAGCCAGTGGAATGATTTACAGGGCAATATTGGCATGGTGCAGTTACAACAGAAAGCAACAAAAACGGGACTGGAAATGTTATATTTGAATGCATGCACCATAAGAAATAAAATGGACGATCTTGAAATTCAGCTGAAATTGGCAAGTATGACATTGTAGCCAACTAAAAACTTGGCTGAAGGATGGCTGCAATTAGGAACTGAACATCCAAGGATGTACAGTGTAGTGGAAAGATAGGTTCATAGGCAGAGGGGGTGGTGTGGCCCTGTGTATAAGAAATAATATTAAATCATTAGAGAGGGGTGACATAGGATCAGAAGGTGTAGAGTCTCTATGGGTTATTAAGAAATGACAAGGGTAAAAGGACCCCAATGGCAGTTGTATACAGGCCTCCAAACAGCAGCCAGGATATGGATTACAAATTACAGCAGGAGATAAAAAAGGCATGTCAGAAAGGCAATGCCATGATAATCGTTGGGGATTTTTACATGAAAGTGAATTGGGAAAACCAGGCCAGTACTGGACGTCAAGAGAGAGAATTTGTAGAATGTCTAAGGGATGGCTTTTCAGAACAGCTTGTTGTTGAACCCACTAGGGGATCACTTGTGCTGGATTGGGTGTTGTGCAATGATCCGGAGGTGATAAGAGAGCTTAAGGTTAAGGAACACTTAGGGGATAGTGATCACAATATGATCGAGTTCACTTTGATATTTGAGAAGAAAAACTAAATTCCAATGCGTCGGTACTTCAGTGGAATATAGGAAATTACAATGGCATGAGAGCTGAACTGGACAAGGTTGAATGGAAAGAGACACAAGCAGGAAGGACAGCAGAGCAGCAATGGCTGGAGTTTCTGTGAAAAACGAGAGAAGTGTAAGACAGGTATATTCCAAATAAGAAGAAATTTTCAAATGGAAGAAGGACACCACCGTGGCTGACAAGTGAAGTCAGAGCCAAAGTAAAAGCAAAAGGGAGAGTATACAAGGAAGCTAGAGGTGGTGGGAAGATAGAGGATTGGGAATCTTTTAAAAACTCGTAGAAGGAAACTAAGAAGGACATTAGGAAGGAAAAGATGAATTATGAAAGGAAGCTGGCAACTAATGTCAAAGAAACTGAAAGCATTTTAGGTATATAAAGGGTAAAAGAGAGTTTTTAAAAAAAGAGGTAAAAGGGTAAAGGGTAGATATAGGACCAATAGAAAATGACACTGGAGATATTGTAATGAGAAACACAGAGGTGGTAGAGGAGCTGAACGCGAATTTTGCATCAGTCTTCCCAGTGGAAAACATCTGCAGTATACCAAACATTCAAGAGTGTCAGGGAAGTGAACTACGTGCGGTGAAAATTAGGACTGGGAAGGTGCTCCGGAAGGTTAATGGTCTGAGGGTGGATAAATCTCCTGGGCTTGATGGAATGCACCCTTGTGTTCTGAAGGAAGTAGTTTGGAAAGACTGTGGAGGTATTAACAATGATCCTTCAAGAATTGATAGATTCTGCATTGTACCGGATGATTGGAAAATTGCAAATGTTACTCCGCTATTTAAGAAGAGTGGGAGGCAGCAGAAAGGAAACTATAGACCTGTTAGTCTGACATTAGTGGTTGGGAAGTTGTTGGAATTGATTACTAGAGATGAGATGATAGATTACCTGGAGGAACATGACAAGGTAGGCGAAAGCCAGTATGGTTTCCTGAAAGTAAAATATTGTCTGACTAATCTATTGCAATTTTTTTAAGGAAATTACAAACAGGGTAGATAAAGGAGATACAGTAAATGATGTGTACTTAAATTTTCAGAAGGCCTTTGACAAGGTGCCACACATGAGGCTGTTTAGCAAGATAAGATCCCATGGAATTACAAGGGAGTTACTAGCAAGGGTGGAACACTGGCTGATGGGCAGAAAACAGAAAGTGGGAATAAAGGGATCCTATCCTGACTGATTGCCAATTACTAGTGGAGTCCCACAGGGTTGGTGTTGGGACCACTGCTTTTTATGATGCATTTCAATAATATGGACTATGGGATTAGTGGATTTGTGGCTAAATTTGTTGACAATATAAAGATAGGTGGAGGAGCAGGTAGTGTTGAGGAAACAGAGAGCCTGCAGATACACTTAGATAGTTTAGGGGAATGGCCAAAGAAGTGGCAAATGAAATATAATGTCGGTAAGTGTATGATCATGCACTTTGGTTGAAGAAATAAACAGGCAGACTATTATTTAGATTGGGAGAGAATTCAAAATACAGAGATGCAAAGGGACTTGGGAGTCCTCATGCAAGATATCCTAAAGGTTAACCTCCATGTTGAGTTGGTGGTGAAGAAGGTGAATGCAATGTTGGCATTAATTTCTAGAGGTATAGAATATAAGAGCAGGGATGTAATGTTGAGGCTCTATAAGGCACTCGTGAGACCACACTTGAAGTATTGTGTGCAGCTTTAGGCTCCTTATTTTAGAAAGGATATACTGACATTGAAGAGGGTTTCACGAGAATGATTCCAGGAATGAGAGGATTATCTTATGAGGAATGTCTGGCAGCTCTTGAGCTGTATTCCCTGGAGTTCAGGAGAATGAGGGGGGATCTTTTAGAAACACTCTGAATGTTAAAAGGCCTGAACAGATTAGATATGGCAAAGTTATTATCCACAGTAGGGGAGTCCAGGCCAAGAGCGCACGACTTCAAGATTGAAGGACGTCCATTTAAAACAGAGATCTGTAGAAATTACTTTAGTCAGAGGGTGGTATATCTGTGGAATTTGTTGCCACAAGCGCCTGTGGACGCCATTTCACTGGGTGCATTTAAGGCACAGATAGATAGGTACTTGATTAGCCAGGGTCTCAAAGGGTATGGGGAGAAGGCAGGGGAATTGGCATGACTGGATGAATTGGATCAACCCATGATTGAATCTGTCGACCTCTGGCCTCCACAGCTGCTTCTGGCAACGTATTCCTTCAATTCACTACTCTCTGGCTAAAGAAATTTCCCTTCATCTCCATTCTAAACTGACACCCCTCTATTTTGATGCTGTGTCCTCTGGTCTTAGAAACACCCACCAAGGGAAGCATCCTCTGCATGTCCACTCAGACCCATCAAATGCTCTTCATATGGTAAGCCATTTAATCCTGGAATCATTTTCGCAAACCTTTGAATCAGCTCTAGTTTCAACACATTGTTCCTAAGATAAGGAGCCACAATACCCCAAATGAGGACTTACCAGTGCTTTATAAAGTCTCAATATTACATCCCTGCTTTTATTTACTAGTCCCTTTGAAATGAAAGCAAACATTGCAATTGCCTTCATTACCATCGTTTCAACCTGCAAATTAACCCAGGGAATCCTGCCCAAGCACTCACAAGTCCCTTTGCACCTCAGTTTTTTTGTATTTTTTCTCCAATTAGAAAATTGTCAACCCTTTCAACCAAAGTGCATGACTATATACTTCCCGACACTATGTTCCATCTGCCACTTCTTTGACCATTCTCCTAATCTGTCCTTCTGTAGCTTCCATATTTCCTCATATCTACTTGCCCCGCCACCTACCTTCATATCGTCTGCAAATTTTGCAGCAAAGTAATCAATTCCAACATAAATGATAAATAAAGAAAAATAACTGAGTTACATTACGTAGATACACGTCTATTAAATAGTTATGTTAAAAATAAGTAGTGCAAAAAACAGAAAAAAATAAAAAGTATTGAGGTAGTGTTCATGGGTTTAATGTCCATTGAGGAATTGGATGGCAGAGGGGAAGAAGCTGTTCCTGAATTGCTGAGTGTGTGCCTTCAGGCTTCTGTACCTCCTACCTGATGGTAACAGTGTGAGGAGTGAATGTCCTGGGTTGTGGGGATCTTTAATGGTGGCCGCTGTCTTCCCAAGGCACCGCTCCTTCAACTTACTTCAATCTTGTGCAGTA
The DNA here is from genome assembly GCF_030144855.1 of Hypanus sabinus. NCBI lineage: Eukaryota > Metazoa > Chordata > Chondrichthyes > Myliobatiformes > Dasyatidae > Hypanus > Hypanus sabinus. Next base: position 203,577,561 of record NC_082707.1, read on the forward strand.
GGCCTCCCATACCAGACAATGATGCAGCCAGTCAGAATGCAAAACATTCTGTCTGTTGCAAATCACAGCTCCAATACATGGCGGCATGCCTTTAAGATGGGAGGAGGAGGGGGAGGGGGAAATGGGGTGAGGGAGGGTTCAAAGATGATATGTGGGCATGTTTTAGTTTAGACAGAGTGGTGGGTGGGTGCCTGGAAGTGTTGCCAAGGCTGTTGCTGGAGGCAGAGTTGACAGAGTCATTTTAGAGTCTCTTAGCTGGGCATACGAACATGTAGAAGGTAGAGTTATATGGACCAAGAGCAGAGAAAAATAATTTGTAAGGTATAACATCATGAATTGAAGGCACATTCCTGTGCTGTATCGTCTATGTTCTACATAGCACAGAAACATGCTCCTCCATGCCAATCGTGTTGTTTTTGTTTATTATTTTATTGACAGATGCTGTGTGGACCAGGCCCTTCGGAGCAAAGCACTTCGATGCTATATGACCAGCTTTCCCACAATTATAACACGTAAAGTTTGGAACCTTCATGCCAGCCTGTTTTTCCTCCTCCTTACCTTTTCCACTAGCTCCCGGCTTATTTGCCAGCATTTTTTCCTTCCAGCCCAATGTTGTTTATCTTGTTGAGTTTACTTAGTGCTGTTTCGCATCCTGAGTAACAATTATTTTGCTCTCCTTTATACTTCCATACTGGAAGAGGCATTAAACAGTCTAGAATCATTCCTTTTCAAAGTTCAAAGCTCAACTTCAAAGCAAACTTATTCTCAAAGTACGTATATGTCACCATATACAACCCTGAGATTCATTTTTCTGCATACTGATCTCTAGAATAGTAACTATAACAGGATCAATGAAAGATCAACCAGAGTGCAGAAGACAACAGACTGTGCAAATGCAAATATAAATAAATAACAGGAACATGAGATAATCAGATAGTAAGTGTTTGAAATTGAGATCATTGGTTTTGGGAATATTTCAATGATGGGGCAAGAGAGTGTAGTTATCCCCTTTTATTCAAGAGTCCGATAGTTGAGGGGTAGTAACTATTCTTGAAATTTTTGAAGCGAACCCTGAGGCTCTGATACCTTTGCCTGATGGCAGCAGTGAGAAGAGAGCTTGTCCTGGGGGGTAGAGGTCCCTGATGATGGATACTGCTTTCTTGTGACACCATTTCATGCAGATGTGCTCAATGACGGGGAAGGCTTTACTCGTGATGTACTGGGCCAATCCATTACTTTCTGTAGGATTTTCCATTCAAGGGCATTTGTGTTTCCACACCAAGCCACAATACAGCCAGTCAATCAATACACTCTCTAATACACATCTATAGAAGTTTTTCCAAAGATTTAGATGTCATGCCAAATGTCTGCAAACTTCTTAGAAAGTAGAGGTGTTGCCATTCTTTGATTTTAGTAACTAAATAGGAATAGAATAAGAACTGAGTTCACAAAAAGACATTGAACTTTTCATATTCGATGAAGAGAGGCTTCAGGGAACGACATCCAGCAGTCATGCTGGAATTGAGGCCGTGGTGCTCACATCTATTTGTCTATCTAATGCAAAATGAAAGCAACAGAGGTGTTACATTAGACTCAGCCCATTTGCAAAGTTCAAAGTACATTTATTATCAAAGTATGCATACTTTATACAACCCTGAGATTCATTTCCTTACAAGCAGCCACAAAACAAAGAAACCCAATAGAGGCCATTAAAAATGGACCGGAAAACAGCCAATGTGCAGAGAGAGGAAGAAAAGCATTTGTGCAAAGAATAAAAGCAAGAAAACAGAATTCAGAACTGATGTTCACAAAGCCAGGCATCACTACAGCCGATCCAGAAGTCCACTGGTTGCAAGCCACGGCCCAAGTCCAGCACAGAGATGAGCAAACCCGTCACCAAGTCAGGCATCATCACTGCAGCCAATCCAAAAGTCCACTAAATAGAGGCAGAGTTTAGAAACTATAAAGAAGCTACAGAGAAGACAAGATAGCAACTATATTTCATTAGGAGTTGGAAGAGATTTGTTGTGTCACTGAAAACACTCAAAAACTTCCACAGATGTACCATGGAAAACATTCAAACTGGCTGCGTTACCATTTAGTATGAGAGGGCAGGGCTACAGCACAGGATCAAAATAAGCTGCAGAGAGTTCAAAGGTTCATTTTATTATCAAAGTATACAGCTCTGAAATAACTCAATCATAAGCACTCGCCTCCGTGGTATCCAGGAGTTCTTCGAGCCTCATAAAGGCTTCATCCTTCATTAAAGACCCCCACCACGCAGGACATGCCCTCTTCTCATCGCTGCCATCGGGAAGGAGGTGCAAGGACCTGACGGCACACACTCAGTGATTCAGGTACAGCTTCTTTCCCTCCACCATCTGATTTCTGAATGGACATTAAACCCAATAACAGTACTTCACTACTTTTTTATTTCTATTTTTGTACAATTTATTTAATTTAACTCTCTGTATATACAGTATATTCTCTGTTATTATGTATTGCAAAGACAACCGATTTCATAATGTATGCTGGTGATATTAAACCTGATTCTGATTCTGACTCTGAACTGCAAGGGTAAAAAGGTGCCAATGGGAGTTATATACGGGAAAAAACATTACTATATGATAGAAATGGCTCAGAATACATTGAACTAAAAGATGGAGTGTCTTGATATTTTTGTTTCCCTTCCACCTTCAATGCCAAAATGAAATGATCAAAGAAGTTCCTTCAAGCATTGTTATATTAACAGAGATTGTACTACTTGGCAGGCAATCTCTGACGTCAGGTATATTTCTGGTCAGAAACTCAAATGGATCTTATGTCATAATAGTTTCCTTGCCAAGACCCCTCCCACCTTCTGACTCAAAACAGATATATCAGTTACTTAATTATTATTTTCTCTCTACTGTTAACATCCAATTTTTGGTATTATTGCAAATAAATCATTAATTAAATGCTTTGTTTCATTTGGAGAAAAAATTGTTTCATAAAATGAGTTACAAACGACTGGAAGAAAGAAAGGATTAAATAACGTCAGACTTATAACATAAACAGTTTAGAACAAAGTAAAGCTTTGGATAGTTTTCTTTATTCCATTTGATATTCAATCAATGCTGAGGTCTGTAACTACTTATTATCCATGATTTTAGTCCTGGAATACCTCAGACAAATGATCGAGTTTCAATAAACAGATAGTGTTTTCGTTGAACTTTTACCACTTGTATAACTTTACCCTCAACCCTCTCCAATTTGGAACAAATGATCAAACTTTTACATAAATCTTTGCTATGAAATTCTTTACTTCCTCAGTTTGAAAACTGTATACTGTGAACGGCAGATTTATTGAGAGTGTGCAGTAACAGGAGCTGCACAAAGAAGTTTTAAACAAATAAAGGATCATGCCTTTAACAGTGTATTGTCTCGTTGCATTTGACCTACTGAGGTGCATTAGAAGGTGCATTTTTGAAACTTCAGAGAATCAAAGATGATTATAAACTGTCACAGAAGGAGAGCTAATGATTGTGCTAGATCAACCGTGCTCACGTTGAAGGTGTGGGAAGTGACATGCACTTGTTCTTCTGTTTATGTGGGTATGAGAGGCTATCTGAACTGGAGTTTCACTATTTGCCTCAGCTCCAAAAGATTATGATTAGATTTATTTTTCATTTGTGCATCAAAGCATATGGTTGAAATGCACCGTTTGAATCAACAACTAACACCGTCCAAGGATCATGCTGGGGACAGTCCACAAGTGATGCCATGTTTCTGATGCCAATATTGCATGTCCACAACTTACTAACCCTGACCCGTATGACCTGTAGAATGTGGGAGGAAACACAGGTAGTCACTGGGAGAACAAACAGTGGTGGGGATAGAACTCCAATCAATTTTTCAGTGGATACTGAGTGTTCAAACCATCCGAGGACCTACCAATGGACAATCATACTCAACTCGAGCAATCTCACTACTACGATAACCACACAGCAGTGTGAAATTAGAACAAATCTGGATATCTACAAGATGCTGTGGACCAACAGAAACATATACCACCTAATCTATATCTTCTGATGTTGGTGTACTTTTTACACTATCATTATTGTTACAGACATAGCATGGAAACAGGTCCATGCAGCCCAATTATACCCATGTAGCCAATTGACCTACTAATCCCTATGACTTTTAGAATGTGGGAGGAAACCAGAGCACCCAGACCCCAGAGGAAACCACACGGTCACGTGAAGATGTACAAACTCCTTACAAGAAGTGTAGGGTTTGAACTCCAATCATTTTTACAGTGGCCACTGTGGTGAACTACGTATACCTGTCTGACATGCCCCCCCCCACCCCCCGCTGGGCACTCACGTCTCCGAGAGTTATTGATGGTGCATCAGCCGCTGAGTGTGTACACATACAGTGTTCAAACCAATTTACTAATATGTTTTCAGCTATAGAAAGCAGCCATTTCCCTACTATCATTTGGAAAGACTGGTTAAAAAAAAACAGTATTATTTCAGAAAGATTCTGACCCAATTTTTTAGGACATCGTCTTTTTATTAACGAAGTTTTAAAAGACAGCCTTTTTTTGTGGGATCTGTGGCTGCATCGATGATTTCACTTGGATCAAAGAGAAGCAAAGAAAAAATCATTTACAAAATGTCTTTCTTGGCTGGAGAACATTTCAAACTCCTTGCTGGTAACAATATGTTTTTAAAATACAGTTGCTGTTAAAATTTAGTCACTATGCTACAAGATTAGTAATCCAGTGGCTTGGACAACTGCCTGATTTAAATCACCCTACAACATCAGAGTATCTTAAATCCAATTAGGTATAATCCAATACAGTCATCACTAATGTTGCCAATTTAACCCATTTTTGTCAGACTTCCTGTTAGAAAAAAACATTCTATTCATTTCCATTTTCCTGGCAACCTATTCCCCCATTCATTCCTCAACCACTGACAACAGAGGACATTTACAACAATCAGCACGGAGAAGGTACAAATTTCATATCAAGTTCTAGTTCAATTTTACTGTCATATGACTGTATAAATACTATACACAACAAAAAAATGTTCTTCTGGATCAGAGTGCACCCACACAACATATATCACATGCAGCACATAAAACAAAATATTGTTACAAATAAAACACAATTCAATATGATTCCGGAAGAAGATAGCAGCAGAAAACAATGTGACTAAGGGCAATATCCTCCAGACGGTTCATAAAACTACTTAGACCATAAGCCCATGAGATGCAGGAGCAGTGTTAGGCCACTTGACCCATTGAGTCTGCTCCACTATTCAATCATGGCTGATCCATTTTTTCCGCTCCTTACCCCCATTCCCCAGCCTTCTCCTTGTAACCTTTGATGCAATGTCATACACCCAATGATCTGGCCTCCACAGATGCCTGTGATAACAAAATCCTCAAACTCACCACCCTCTAGATAAAGAAATTTCTCTGCGTCTCTGTTTTAAGTGGACACCCCTCTATCCTGAGGCTGTGTCCTCTTATCCTAGACTCCATGGGAAACATCCTTTCCACATCTACTCTGTCTAGGCCTTTCAATATTCAAAAGATTTCAATGAAATCTCTTCCATCCTTCTAAATTCCAGCAAGTACAGATCCGGAGACATCAAATATTCCTTGTATGATAAGCCTTTCATTCCTGGAATCATCCTTGTGAACTTCCTCTGAATCTTCTCCACTTCCAGCACACCTTTTCTCAGATGAGGAATCCAATACTGTTCACAATACTCAAGGTGAGGTCTCACCAGTGCTTTTAGGTATCTGAGTAGCCAGGGCGTCAAAGATTCAAGATTCAAAAACTCTATCAGTTCTGCAGGGCAGAATGAGACAGCATTTCCCAGGGGCAAGTGTAATCATAACATAACAAACGCAACAATAAATAAATTTGCAACAACAAATAAGTGTCCAGTGCAAGTTAAAAGTGTTCAAAGCAGAGTCAGGTAGAGCAGCTGTTTAGCAGTCTGACTTCCTGTGGGAGGAAGCTGTTTTTATAGCCTTGTGGTTTTTGTTTTGATGCTCCTGTAACATTTATCTGATGGCAGAAGAACAAACAGTTTATGGAGAGGGTGTGAGGGGTCTTTAATGATGTACCGTGTCTTCTGGAGGCATTGACTCTGAAAGAGGTCTGGGGCAGAAGGTAGGGAGACCCCAGTAACCTTCTCTGATCCCCTAACCACCCTCTGCAAGGCTTTTTGTTGGCAGCACTGCAGCTGGAGTACCAGGTTGTGATGCAAAAGGTCAGCACACTCTCAACCATGCCTCTGTAGAATGTAGTTAAGATGTTAGTGGGGAGTGATGCTTGTTTAAGTTTCCACAAAAAGTGCAATCTCTGCTGGGTCCATTTCACAATACCAGTGGTGTTCCTGGACACCACAAGGTTATGGTGAGAAGGCGGGTGAGTGGGACTAAATGGGAGAATCGATCAGCTCATGATAAAATGGCAGAGCAGACACGATGGGGCGAATGGCTGACTTAAGGTCATTTGTCTTATGGTCTTATAAAGGCTCAGCATCACATCACTGCTCTTGTATTCTAGACCTCTTGAAATGAATGCTAATATTGCATTTGCATTCTTCGCCACCAACTCAACTTGCAAGTTAACCTCCAGGGTGTTCTGCACAAGGACTCCCAACTCCCTTTGGATTTCAGATTTTTGGATTTTCTCCCAAGTTAGAAAGTAGTCTGTGCATTTATTTTTACTAACAAAGTTCATGAACATGCATTTTCCAACATTGTATTTCATTTGCCACTCTCTTGCCCATTCTCCTAATCTGTCTAAGTCTTTCTTCAGCCTTCATGTCTGCTCAACACTCTCTGGCAACCCACTAATCTTTGTATCATTTGCAAACTTAGCAACAAAGCCATCTATTCCATCATCTATATCATTTACACACAGCATAAAAAGAAGTGGTCCCAATACCGACCCCTGCGGAACACCGCTACTCACTGGCAGGCAACCAGACAAGGATCCTTTTATTCCCACTCGCTGCTTCCTACCAATTAGTCAATGCTCTAACCATGTTAGTAACCTCCCTGTAATACCACGGGCTCTTAACTTGGTCAGCAGCCTCATGTGTGACACCATGTCAAAGGCCTTCTGAATATCCACTTCTTTCACTTCTTTCTTTTATTTCAAATTTGGTTATATTCCGTGTTCTTCACTCATTTCTTTGTCGTTTGTGCAATTTGTTCATTTTTTTGAGCACTAGGGGCTTGGTGTTTTCTTTGAACCAGATTTGTGACTGTCTGTGGGAAAATGAATCTCAGGGTTATACTGTATGCAGTATACTGTACATACTTTGGTAATAAATGTACTTTGAATCATTGAAGTACATGTAATGTGTAGCTCTAGTAAATAGTAAATGGAAAACTGTACAGTAAACAATTTGCTGACGTAGTGATGAGATCTCCGTGGTGGCAGGGTATTCTTTAGTCTCTGAGCCTAAGGAAAGAAGCTGATATGCAGTCTGGCAGTTTTAATCCTGATGCTCCTGTATCTCCTTCCAAATGGAGGTGGGCCAAAGAGATTGTGGGATGGATGGTAGGGATCCTCAGCAATGCTCTGGGCCCTTCATACACAACGTTCCTGGTGAAGTCACAAATAGGAGGGAGGGGTTTCGATTATAGTACGGATCCATGACATAAAATGGTTGGGAACCCCTGGATTAGAAGGATATAAGTCAAACACAGGCCAGTGTGAATGTTTCAGGTAGGCATATTGTCTGGCATGAATGAGTTAGACTGAAGGATCAGTTTGCACGCTCTATAACAGGAATAGTGTTGATTTTAATGGTCTGGGATGCCCCTGTAAGCCATTCAGTTTTAGAGTCTTTTGAAAGTGATTTTACATTTAATGATCAGTTCAGTATTGAGATGAGTGAAGTCATTCACTTCAGGAGCTTGATGGTTGAAGGGTAATAACTGTCCCTGAACCTGATTATGTGAGTCCTGTACATCTTTCCTGATGGTAACAGTGCGAAGAGAGCATGGCCTGGAATGTGAGGGTCCTTACTTTCATGTGGCGGAACTCCTTGTAGATGTATTCAATGGTAAGGAGAGTTTTCCTTGTGATGGACTGGGTTAAAATCCACCTCTTCTTGTAGAAGGTTGTGCAAAGCAGAATACCTTCACTGGTGACTATCAGGAGTCCCTTTTAATTTAATCATCTCCCAGTCTATCAACCCAAATTCAGTTGAGTTGTTATGTGCCACTCAGTCCCAAAACATTTAGAAACACTGGCCTTGTTTATGATGCACAGATCCCACATAAAAAGCATAGTTGTACATAACAAAACCCCACAAAAAATAGAACATAGAAAATCTACAAGACATTACAGATTGTTCGGCCCACAATGTTGTGCCAACCATGTAACCTTCTCTAGAAGCTGCCTAGAATTTCCCTACTGCATAGGCCTCTATTTTTCTAAGCTCCATGTACCTATCTCAGAGTCTCTTAAAAGACCCTATTGTATCCAAAAAGTAGAATAAATGGCCTGACTGTCGCTTATTAATTTATCCTGAGTACCTGGGTTTTTCATACAATATAATACTGGCTTTACAATACACTCAGTTTCTAAATTTAATTCTACTGATGTCAGTAGAAGAGAATTTCAGAGGATGTTTGCAATGCCCACCTCCTAGAACATGGACACATTTATCACAAGGATGAATTCCAATGTGTTGATTCACACTTGGTCAGGAAATCAGAATGGACATCCCGCCCCTTCCTTGTATTATCCCATGGGATCCCTACCCCATTTTCCAGTAATTCCACTGAGTTGGAGGGTAGCTGGGTGTGACTTTCTGTTGTTCTTGTTGGTTTGCACAGAGGAGGTGATAGCAAATCTGTGAGATTGGATGCTCATTGTAATTTAATTGTTTTACTTTTGATTATTGAACTTGAAACTACAAAACTCAACTAACTGTATTAGGTTACAGAGTGCATTGTAATAAGTTTCTGTATGAAAACTAGCTCTCTTTCAGCTTTGAAGATCCAAAGCCACTGGCAAATTTCTACAGACACACCATGGAAAGCATTCTAACTGGCGGCGTTGCCCTCTGGTGGGGGTGGTGTGGGGGACAGCGGGGGTGGCGGTGGGTGGGAAACCACTGCACGGAGCGTGTTGCAAACTCAGCCAGCTCCACCCTAGGCATGAACCTCCCCAGCGTCCAGAGTATTCTCAGCGAGCGACACCTCAAAAAGGTGGGATCCATTACCCAGGTCAAGCCCTGTTCTCATTGCTACCATCAGGGAGGAGGTACGGAGGACTGAAGGCTCACACTCAATGATTCAGGGACAGCTTCTTCCCCTCCACCATCAGATTTCTGAATGGACAATAAACCCATGAACACTACCACACAACATCAATACTTACATACTGTGGCATTCCAGGGGCGTGGATGACAGTTCACTCTAGCGTTCCCACTGCTTAGTGTTCTTGTTTTAATATGCATTTATGATGTGTATGCTCAGTAGAATTATAGTAAGATGTCCGAGTTCATTTGTTGTTACATCTGAGCTCAGGTTGTGCAGTTGTTTGTAGCACCCTCAATATAACTGAATCACCTCCCCCGTCTGTAGGTGACTGAACTAGTACTCACTGAGCAATGGCGCACTGTCTGATATTACGCTTGTCGCAATAGAAGCAACGGTTGAGATTCACGAGTTTTGCTCGTCTGTAGTCTTGAACCGAATGCTCGCCATATTTGTGTCAGATTACAAATTGACTGTGAAATTGAAGAGTTCTGAAGTTGGATGATGCTCCTTTAGACCTAGGGAAGAAGTCAAGGGACTGACTGGTATGCCTCCTCCGTCCCCCGGGCTAATTTCCTGAGTACAGGGTGCCAAACCAGAGAGAAATCTGGCTGAGCGAGCACACCTTGGCTCTCCAACCCGGGATACATGGTGGAGCTTATCACCCACTTCCCAACACAACCCACACTTGGGAACCCAAGACACCACAGCCATGGGAGGACAGGCAGTGTGGTAGGCATCTCCAGAGCCCCAGGAGAAAGAAGAGAACCAATGGGCCCCAGCAATCAATGCCTCAAGGTCCACCCTAAAGCTCCCCTGTTACAATAGTTCCGGCTGCCTGGAACCTCAAGTCAAACTTGCCACAAGGCCCAATGGGTAGAGCCTCCCAGTGAGATGGTGGTGCACCTTGTCCTAGCGCTGGCACCACCCAGTAACCCACTGATTGAACGCCAGCCCAATCATGGGACGATTAACTGCTATGTCAAGCAGCAGTAAACTCTGCGAGTTGTTTGAAGGTATAGCAATCACATGAGGGTCATTAACAGTCATAGAGGTAATGAGAGGGTCACTAGTCTTACCTTTGCATGAATGGAGGTGTGAACTGCTGTGGGGACGCTGGGGTGGAGATGTTAGGACTGCATTGGAAGTAGCTGATAGGTGATGCTGTACCCCACACCCTCTGTACAGGGATGGATTTTCCTGTTTGACCAAGGTGGCTTCTTCAATCCCACTTTCAAACCACCTGTCCTCCCTGTCCAAAATGTGCACATTGATATCATCAAAGGAGTGACCCTTGTCTGTTAGGTGTAGATGTACAGCTGGGTCTTGACCTGAGGTCCTATGTTGGGCCATCTGTTTGTGAAGTGGTTGCTTTGTCTCGCTGATTTACAGATCTGTGCAGTTCTCCTTGCATTGGATAGCATACACAATATTTAGTTTATTAATGTTAATATTTAATGTTTAGTCCTAACATTTATAATCCAGAAAACTACCCAACATGGATCAGATCTGAAGAAGCCTCTTGGATGATTGGCAGAACATCTTCTAAACAACACAGCAAGTCCACTGCTGCTTGATATACAATGACGTGGATGACAGGGAATCTGATGAACCATTACATCTTCGGACTGTAGAAGGAAACCCCACTGCACACAGGAAGGTCATACAAATTTTCTTACAGATGATGCCGGCAGTGAACTCTGACACCCCCAGCTGTAATAACATCACAGTAACATCTATGCTATCAAGTTAATTATGGATAAGAGTAGGTCTGGTCCTCAAGTTGAGGTTCTAAATTGGAGAAGGGCCAATTTTGTGGAAATGAGAAAGGATCTAGGAAGAGTGGATTGGGATAAGTTGTTTTCTGGCAAGGATGTGTTCAGTAAGTGGAAGGCCTTCAAAAGTAAAATTTTTGAGAGTGCAGAGTTTGCATGTTCCTGCCAAGATTAAAGGCAAAGTTAACAGGCATAGGGAACCTTGGTTTTCAAGGGATGTTAGTGATCTGATTAAGACAAAAAGAGGTGTATAGCAAGTATAGGCAACAAATAACAAATGAAGTACTTGAAGAGTATAGAAAATGGAAGAAAATACTAAAGAAGGAAATCAGGAAGGCAAAAAGAAGACATGAGGTTGCTCTGGCAGATAATGTGAAGGTAAATCCGAAGGGTTTCTACAAGTATATTAAGAGTAAAAGGATATTAAGGGACAAAATTGGTCCCCCAGAAGACCAGAGTGGTCATCTATGTGTGGAGCCTCATGAAATGGGGGAGATCTTGAACAATTTTTTTGCATCAGTATTTACTCAGGAAACTGGCATACGTATATAGAAGGAAGGGAAACAAGCAGTAGTGTCATGGAACATATGGAGAGTAAAGAGGAGGAGGTGCTTGCTGCCTTACAGTGAATAAAGGTAAATAAATCCCCCGGGCCTGACACAAAATTTCCTCAGACCTTGAGAGAGACTAGTGTAGAAATTGCAGGGACCCTGGCAGAAATATTTAAAATGTCCTTAGCCACGGGTGCAGTGCTGGAGGATTGGAGGGTAGCTCATGTTGTTCCATTGATTAAAAAGGGCTCCTAAAGTAAACCAGGTAATTACAAGCCTGTGAGCCTGATATCAGTAGTAGGTAAATAATTGAAAGGTGTTCTGAGAGATTGGCTATACAAGTATTTGGTCAGCCAAGGGCTGATTAAGGATAATCAGCAAGGCTTTATGTGTGGTAGATAGTGTTTAACAAATCTTGTAGCGTTTTTTTGAGGAGGTTTCCAAGAAAGTAGATGAAGGAAAGGCTGTGGATGTTGTCTACATGGACTTTAGTAAGGACTTTGACAAGGTCCCACATGGGAGGTTAGTTCAGAAGGTTCAGACACTAGGTATCCATGGAGAGGTTGTAAACTGGAATTGGCTCTGTGGGAGAAGAGAGTGGTAGTGGATGATTGCTTCTCAGACTGGAGGCCTGTGACTAGTGGTGTGCCTCAAGGATCTGTGCTGGGACCATTGTTTGTTGTCTATATCAATGATCTAGATGATGTGGTACATTGGATCAGCAAGTTTGCTGATGACACTAAGATTGGAGGCATTGTGGACAGTGAGGAAGACTTTCAAACTTGCAGAGAGATCTGGACAAACTGGAAAAATGGGCCAGAAAATGGCAGATGGAATTTAATGCAGACAAGTGTGAGATTTTGCATTTTGGAAGGACATGAAATCGAGGTAGGACATGCACAGTAAATGTTAGGGCATTGAGGAATGCGGAGGAACAAAGGGATCTGGGCATTCTGATACATAATTCCCTGAAAGTGGCATCACAAGTTGACAGGGTTGTAAAGAAGGCTTTTGGTATCCTGGTATTCATAAATCAAAGTATTTGTGTAGGAGTTGGGATGTTATGGTGAGGTCAAATTTGGTGTATTGTGTGCAGTTCTGGTCACCTAACTATAGGAAGGATATCAGTAAAATTGAAAGAGTGCAGAGAAGATTTACTAGGATGTTGCCGGGTCTTCAGGAGTTGAGTTACAGGGAAAGGTTGAACAGGTTAGGACTTTATTCCTTGGAGCGTAGAAGAATGAGGGGGGATTTGATAGAGGCTTGCAAAATTATGAGGTGTATAGACAGAGTAAATATGAGCAGGCTCTTTCCACTTAGATTAGGAGAGATAAATTTGAGAGGACAGGGAATTAGGGTGAAAGGGGAAAGGTTTAGGGGCAACATTAGGGGGAACTTCTTAACTCAGAGTTGTGTGAGTGTGGAACAAGCTGCCATCTGATGTGGTAAATGCGGGTTCACTCTTAAGTTTTAAGAATAAATTAGATAGATACATGGATGGGAGAGGTCTGCAGGGTTATGGACAGGGTGCAAGTCAATAGGACTAGTGGAATAAAGTGTTGGCACAGACCAGAAGGGCCGAATGACCTGTTTTTCATGCTGTAGTGTTCTATGGTTTATGGAAGGAGCACCTTATGCCCCTTTGGTAGAGATGTATCTCCAGTCTGCTACCCAAACAAATACAGTATTTCCTTTCTAATGATACAGTCTACAAGTTACATCAGAGTGACACACGTTATTCTTGTACTGCAGCTGGAATCATAGACACGGTTACAAGAAAAATAGCTTACTGCTTGTTTTCTTTTTTGAAATGTGTTTTTATTAGAAAAGTATTCCTTCTCCATGTGAATAGATACAGACCATGACACTACACAGTAATGTTGTCAAAACATCAAGCTTTTCAAAGATATAATTTTTAGAATATTCTTTGCTATCATGATTTTCTGTCATCTGAAGAGAATTTCCGTGGACAGGGCAAAGTTACAGTCTGTGAAGCAGTAACTTGGGGCATAACAAGCACATAGGATTATTATTGAAGGATTAATTTTCAACCTGGGATCTTTAATGTTTTATAAAGTCAAAATGGGATTTGATAATTTGCACTGAAGCATTTTTATTGGCTTATGTAAACTTGCATGCAAATTATTAAGTCCCCTGACTTAACAAAGCTGCAAGGATTCCACAAGGGAGCAAGTGTAATCGTTAGAAGAAAGGCTGGCTGAGGCATGGAATAACATCTGTAGTTAATGTCACTGTTGGGAAATTAAACAATCATATCCTCCAAACGTTGTCAAAGACACCCTTGTCAATCTCCCTCCTGCCAAGTATCAATGGAGGAGAGACGCAGAGCTGGTTAGACGCTCTCAGATGACGGTGAATCATCGTTAAAATGGCGTGTCCATTTTGAGGGTCTGCTATTGGGCATTCAAATCATGTGGCATCCCACATCTGATCAAAATTCAAAGTAAATTTTTATTTAAGTAAATATATGTTAACATATACAGTCCTGAGATAATTACTCAGAAAATCCAACCATTATAGAATTGTTGAAGGACCGGACCGGACAGGATGGACAAGCAACCAATTGCGCAAACACAAAAGGGAAAAAAATAATAATAATAATAACAAATAAGCACCAAATATCAAGAGCATGAAATGAAGAGTCCTGGAAAGTGACTCCAAATATTCCAGGAACAATTTGGTGTTGGGGTAAGCAAAATTGAGTGAAGTTGTCCCACTGGACAACTTCATATTTTTTTTCCGAGAGAGGTTGGTTAAATTTAAGTGACTGGCAGAAGAACAGCTGAGAAGTCGAGCAAGATTTTAAAACAGAAGTGATGCTGTTCTGTATTCCGATCACAGACCATTGCAAGCTTTAAAAACAAGTAAGAGAATTTTAAATCTGATCAATTCTTAAAGATCCCAGAAGCCAATGCAGAGTGGCCAGGACAGGAGTGATATGCCCCCTCATCCTTGTTTTAGCTGAAACTCTAGCAAAGGCATACTGAAGGAGTTGAAGTTTGTCAATACATTACTTTGGAAGGCATGGCAGTAATCTAGTCTATTTGATAGAAAGGCACAAATTATTTTTTCAGCTTCATTATGTGACAGAATTGGATGTACTGCTCCTATATTTCTGAAGTATAGAAATGCTTCTCTGCTATCTCTTTGTTATTTATGTGGCCCTGCACTTGTTTCAGATTCCACTGAGGGAGTGGAGACCTAGTTCGATGGCAACATGTGGCCTGTCCCATTTGTTACACAGACAGTGACAATGGCCACATTGTTGGATGAAAATATATAATTTTAGAGTGATTTTCTCTGCAGCAACTATTTTTCTTAAATAAAGCCTCCTTTCACTACTATGCTGGATTACATAAAATATAGTCTATGGAACAGAAATATTAACCATCCTGTGTTTGAGCCAAACTCTTGACAAAGGAGTAAAGTTAGCATCAGAAAAGGCATCCAGCTGTGCAAGCCTCTGGCAAACCAGCAGGATATGAATCGAAGGTCCAGATCTAGCCAGGGTATACATTGCAGCCAATGAGTCACGCTAAAGATACATACAATTCATGCAGTAGGGTGCAAGCTTCTGATACATCAACCTACTTTCACAGCAGAATCCAAGAAGGAAGAATACATCATAGAACCAGGTTATTCAGCCAATAAATCAATACCTTACTTACGGCTCAAAGGAAGACCATACTCCCTTTGTTTATCCTGTCCTCTCAATATATTCTCGGGCTCTTTACCCATGGGGTTCCTTTAAATGCATTGAGCTGTTCATCTCTGACAGTGTAACGGCTCTCTGAACAAAGAACTGTGAATTCCTTCTTTGATATACAGTGACTGTCTTACACTGGTGTCCTCTGACATCTTTACTAATCTAACTCCACCAAACTCCTCTTTCATTTTTCAACATCTCCGTCTTCCAGTTGAATCTTGTCAAGGCA
The DNA here is from genome assembly GCF_030144855.1 of Hypanus sabinus. Classification (NCBI taxonomy): domain Eukaryota; kingdom Metazoa; phylum Chordata; class Chondrichthyes; order Myliobatiformes; family Dasyatidae; genus Hypanus; species Hypanus sabinus. The sequence continues at coordinate 203,593,131 of NC_082707.1, forward strand.
CCATTCTCCAGACATTATTAGTTCTCCAGAATCTTGACTTGAACCTTTTGATATCTATTCTTGGCAATGGAAGTGGTCTGAATTATTATTGTAAAAAAACACAAAATGCTGGCATCACTCCTGATGAAGGGTTTCGGCCCGAAACGTTGTTATTACTTCCTCCCATAGATGCTATCTGGCCTGCTGAGTTCTGCCAGCATTTCGTGTTTTTTCATTTATTTCCAGCATCTGCAGATTCACTCGTGTTGCCTTTGAATTATTATTGTGATTGTATTTCCCTGACAGGAGTGTCTGTTCTGGTAGGCAATATCTTATCCGTCCACCTTCTTTTTCATAGGCAGCATCTTGAGATTTGTGATGCCACCAGATTTCTGAAGTAACATTGAACTCATGAACACTACCTCATTATTCCTGACGAAGGGTCTCAGCCCGAAACGTCGACAGTGCTTCTCCTTATAGATGCTGCCTGGCCTGCTGTGTTCCACCAGCATTTTGTGTGTGTTATTTGAATTTCCTGCATCTGCAGATTTCCTCATGTTTGCTCTTTTTTTTTCTCTTTTTGCACTACTCTTTAATTTAACTTTTTAAATATATAAATACCTCTTACTGTATGTACAGTTTTCATTATGTATTGCAATGTACCATTGTCACAAAACAACAAATTGCACATCATATGCCAATGATATTAAACCTGATTCTGACTTGTTCGACTTCAAGTTGTCCAGTTGCCAACAAGACCTGGTGGGTGGTGGGGTGGAGATATGTCTCTACCAAAGGCATTCCTTCCCTCTGCTAGTCTGCAAGTCACCTTTGGACAAGGTGTAGCACCTGCTCAGCAACCCCCCCCCCCCTCAGACTCTCACCCCAGGATCAGGGTTACATGAAGCCATGGGGGCAGGTGGTGGATGTTTGTCTGAACAGCCAGTGCATGTCACACGTGCTGGTTATGCAACCACGGACGCCAGGCAGACAATCTCTGAGGTCACCTGTCTTGTGAAGACACTGCCCAGAAGAAGTTAATGGCAAGCCACTTCTGTAGAAAAAGTTGCCAAGAACAATCATAGACAACAATCGCCCATGTCATACGACACGGTGCATGATGATGATGATGAATGAGACCAGGTTATGAAGCACAGACTCTGCTGCAAATGGGGCATAAGGTGCCTGATGGACTGGATGGTTTGAGTGTCTTCTTTCCACATCCAGGCCTTCTGTGTGCTCCAAGTATACTGGACTTGAGGTTGTTATTAGCATACTTCTTCTCCACTTTACAGAAATAAAGTAAGGAAGCAATCCAGCTCTATCATGTAGACCAGGGTGCTTTCCTGAACTAATCCATTTGCCTGCATGTGCCACGTCATTGGTCAAACCAATACATTGCAAATTTCACAACATCATACTCCTTAAAAAGTAAAACAAAAGACAGACAAGTCAGAGAAAAATGTCCAGGCAGCATCTATAGGAAGAAGTACAGTCGACATTCCGGGCCGAGACCCTTCGTCAGGACTAACTGAAAGAGAGATAATAAGAAATTTGAAAGTAGGAGGGGGAGGGGAGATCCAAAATGATAGGAGAAGACAGGAGGGGGTGGGATGAAGCTAAGAACTGGAAAGGTGATTAGCAAAAGGGATACACAGCTGGAGAAGGGAAAGGGTCATGGGACGGGAGGCCTAGGGAGAAAGAAAGGAAGGGGGAGCACCAGAGGGAGATGGAGAACAGGCAAGGAATGATTGTGAGAGGGGCAGAGATAGAAAAAGGAGAGAGAAAGGGGGGGGGATAATAAATAAATAAACAAACAAACAAATAAATAAATAAGGGATAGGGTAAGAAGGAGAGGAGGGGCATTAACGGAAGTTAGAGAAATCAATGTTAATGCCATCAGGTTGGAGGCTACCCAGAGGGCATATAAGGTGGTGTTCCTCCAATCTGAGTGTGGCTTCATCTTCACAGTAGAGGAGGCCATGGATTGACATATCATTGACTATGAAGTGCCTTAAATAACATCCATCACCACCTTCACTCACCTCAGCGCTGAACGGATTTCACAGCAGTGGACTCTGCACTTCACGTTCCATGTCTTTTTTATTTACAGTTTGATACGATTTGTGAGATTTGATCATGGCACTTCAGCACGGAACTGACTCTGCATCTGTGGCCTGCAGCCATCGGCATAGCACAGATCTGCCTCCCTGGCTGTGGACTCACTTTTGGGAACTCTCAGGTTCATGCTCCAACTGTTATTTGTTTACTTTTTTATTGTCTGCACAATTCAGTGTTTGATGGTCTTTGTTGTGTAAGGTTTTTTAAATGGGTTCTATTGTGTTTCTTTGTTCTGTGGCTGCTTACTGAAAGAAGTATCTCAAAGCTGTGCACAGTATACACAATGTATTATAATAATGAACATACTTTGAACCAACATCTTGCATCCTTATGAAGAATTGGCAGGAACAGACCTTTCACAACATTGAGATGTTGTATGTTTATAGTGGATCAAATGTAATCAATAGCTCACTATAAATGTCCGTTTGGATCTATACCATTACACACAGTTGTCACAGTGATTGATATCATTCCTAAAAAAAACAGTAAAAATATTCCACTAAGCAACGGACAATAACTTGGAGAGCATGGAACCCTGTCCTTGTAACCAGGCCAACATTTTCATTCCATCATTAATGAGGAACACAATCTACTTTAGATGTGGTTCCAAAAAGAATAATTGTCTATCTGGAATTAAAAATGGGTGCCAACAATTGTTGACCTCATGACGACATAATCAGAGCTATTGTAAAGGCAAAGTGTATCAAAATGAGAGGCAGAACTTTGTTTTGATATATAGTCCAGAATCCATCATCATCATCATATGCCATGTTGTATGACGTAGGCGATCACGGACTATCCATGACCGTGATTGTTCTTGGCAAATTTTTCCACAAAAGTGGTCTGCCATTGCATTCCTCTGGGCAATGTCTTTATAAAACGTGTGACCCCAGCCATTATCAATACTCCAGAGATTATCTGTGGTCGCATAACTAGGACTTGTGATATACAGCAGCTGGTCATATGACCATCCATCACCTGCTCCCCTGGCTTCATGTGACCCTGATCAGGGAGCTAAGCAGGCGCTGTACCTTGCCCAAGGGTGACTTTCAGTCTAACAGATGGAAGGAGTGCCTTTCACCTCATTTGGTAGAGGCGTAACTCCACTCTGCCATTCAAGTTCAAAATTATACAACAGTTTTAGCAGATGTATTAAAGGTTCTGATATCACTCCCCTGCACCAGGTACTGATATAGAATAAGCAAAGGAAGATATTTAGTGTACACAGAAATGAATCCATGTACAGTTATTGGTAAACTAGGACAAGTCAAGGGCATTGAATCTTACACGTGGCATTTCAAACTGTGGAGTGGTTTCTGTCACAGTCATATTGTAGATTGGAAATATAACATAGTATTCATAATGCAATTATAAGCCAACCTTAGATAAACTAAACTCAGAATATAATGCCGTTGTAATAAATTAAATCTATTTCCAGAAACATTAACAGTTGGCCAATTATTGAGAGGTGCCTGGAAGATCTAATTTCAGTATGAATAGTTTATCAAGTGTGGACATAAGACCACCAAAAACACCTGAATAAATATGAATGCAGCCAACATATCTATTTCAGATACAACATCAGTTTTGTCATAACTGAAATAAATAATTGCATCGGTCCTATTGATATGCATTTTAAATGAACTGAAGTTTAACACAGCATCAAACAAGAACAACAGGAAGTTGCAATCAACTTCTAACATAACTACAGATAGGATGTCAGATAGTGACCACAATTCAGGTCATATCTGATTGAGTATTTATGGAAAGGAATGGTATCAAACACAGAATGTTTCCCCTCTGACATTATAGCTTGAAAGTCTGTAACCATTCCTAAAGAAACTTTGAAGAGATAACTTTTTCCCAAGGTAACTGATGAATCAGTGATAGGTACACTGTTGGCCATAGGGAGGCACTCAGTGGGTCATCTCAGGACCCACCTCAACAAGTTCAGGAATAGTTATTGCCCTTCAACTATCAAGCTTTTGAACCAGAGCAGATAACTTCACTCAACTTACACAATGGACAGTAGGGCGTTGAGGAATGTGGTAGAACAAAGGGATCTGAGAATCCTGGTCTAAAATTCATTGAAAGGTCGTGAAGAAAGCTTTTGGCACATTGGTCCTCATAGATCAATGTACTAGGTACAGGCGATGGGGTATTATGTTGAAATCCTATGACATTGGTAAGATCATATTTGGAGTATTGTGCGCAGTTTGGCCACCTACCTACTTGAAAGAGGTAAATAAGGTTGCAAGAGTACAGAGAAAATTTACAAGGATGTTGTTGGGTATGGAGTACCTGAGTGATAAGGAACGATTAAATAGGTTAGGGCTTTATGCCTTGGAATGTAGAAGACTGAGAGGAGATTTGGTAGAGGTATACAAAATTAAGAGGGCTATGGACAGGATAAATGCAAGCAGGTGTTTTTCACTGAGGTTGGGTGGGACTACAACCAGAGATCATGGGTTAAGTGTAAAAGGTGAGAAGTTTCAGGGGAACGTGAGGGGAAACTTCTTCACTCAGAGGGCATGAGAGTGTGGAATGAGTTGCCAGCAAAAGTGGAGCATGCAAGCTTGAATTCAAAATTTAAGAGAAATGTAGATAAGTACATGGATGGTAGGGTTATGGACTATTCAGGTTGATGGGATTATGCAGTTTAAATTATTTCAGCATGAGCTTGATGGGACAAAGGGCCTGTTTCTGTGTTGTACCTCTCCATAACTTCACTTGTTCCATCACTGAACTGTTCCCACAACCTATTGACTCACTTTCAAGGATTCTTCATCTCATGTTCTCAATATTTATTGCTTAACTATTTATTATTATTATTCTCTTTTCCATTTGCACAGTTTGTTGACTTTTGCACATTGTTAGTCTATTCTTTTGGGTGCTGTTTTTATTGATTCCGTTGTGTTTCCTGGACTTACTGCAAAAAAATGAATCTCAGAGTTGAATATAGTGACACTTGTACTTTAATAATAAATATACTCTGAACTTTGAGGTACCATTGTACCGAAACCATAATCTCAATGATTTATCCTCCACAGTCTATGGTAATGAATTTCAGAGATTCACTACCTTCTGATTAAAGCAGCTCTGCTTCAACTCCTCTGCCTACACAATGTCTATATCTTTCCAATTTCCTCACATGCATGTGTCTATCTAAATGAGTCTTAAAAGTCTCTAAAATATCTGCCAGTACCGAATACCTCAATTGTTACAAAATGAGGACCATAGAGGCTGGAAATCCTGTGCAACGCACACAAAATGCTGGAATAACTCAGCGGGTCAGGCATGATCAGTGGAGGGGAGGTGCACAGCACAAGACCCTTCATCAGGACTGGAAAGGAAGATTGCAGAATCCAGAATAAAATAGTATGGGGGCAAGGGCACAAGCTGGCAGATATTAGGTGAGTCCAGGTGAAGGGGGGGAGGAAAGTGGGGAAGGGAAATGAAAGGGAATGGTGTGAAATGAAGGGCTGAAAAGGGAATCTGATAGGAGCGGACAATAAACTGTTGAATACAGTAATTGTTAAATTGCTAGTTATTTAAATCTTACCACCTTTCCCAGATCATCTGTGCATTGGCTGACCTAGTAGTGCTTCTCTAAGAACAAATATTTGAGAAAACAATTACCTTGTGATCTGATACATTTTCCTTCAATGATGAGTAATGAATTATGGAATTCATTGGCACAGACAGCTGTGGAGGCCATGGCATTGAGTATATTTAAAGCTGAGGTTGATAGGTTCTAAGAGTGTCAAAGATTATGGGAAGAAGGCAAGAGAAGGATAATAAATCAGCTATAATAATGGAGCAGAATCAATGGGCCAAATGGCCTAAATCTGCTCCCAGGCCTATGGTCTTCAATCAATCCCTATTTATAGACCTTCAATAACATATAACAAAGTAATCTATTCTACAGTATGTCTATACCACCGTCATGAAGAACTTATATCCACTGTTGTTTCTTTGCTGAGTCTTGCACTTTCTATCTTTTAATGGCTTAGTGATTTAATTTGGCTCCTGGCTTCTTGTATAACCCCAGGTTTAGATGAGCGGCTTAACATGACATTAGCACTTGACTGCCTTCTCTTTTAAAACCCAAGTATGTTAGATGAACCGTAATTCAATCAGTAATGGCACAACCAGGGAAAAAGAATCACAGAACTCAAAAATAAATCCTCATGAGTGAGCTACTCACACGACACATAATCAAGCACCGGCTGCAAATAGTTTATTACTTCACGTCTCCGTCTGCCTAACATCAGTGAGATGAAAGGTCCTACCCCACACTGTGAGATTATGAGAAGTATTCCATGTATGCAACAGTGTACAGTGCTGAAACCTTATAATCTACCGGCAATTGATTGTGAGGCTGAATGTTAAGTGTGTGATATACATTGTACTGTGCTTGCACACCCTGACTTCAGACAACGGGTACAGCTGCAAGGTTCTTCTGGTCACAGCCCAGATTGCATGACTTTCTGTACTTAATGTAAGTGCAAAGCTATTTTCTGTTTGATGGAAGAGCAAAATAAAACACAGATGTGAATTAAGAAGTTATGTGCGGAAGGAAATGTTTCTTTTTTGACTGTCCTAAAGTTTTTCGCCTTGCTGAAAGTAATCAGCCTTCTGCCTGAAGCTGCAAAAAAATGTATCATGAGCACTAACCTCCCCAGCATCTTCAAAAGGTGATGCCTCATAAAGGCAGCATCCATCATTAAGGACCCCCATCACCCAGGCTATGCTCTCTTCTCATTGTTACTGTCAAGGAAAAGGAACGCCCACTCAACATTTCAGGAACAGCTTCTTTCCCCCCACCATCAAAATTATAAATTAACAATGAACCCCTGAGCACTTCCTCAGTATTTTTCCCTCTCTTTTTGTAATATTTTAATTTATTTTTATATATACTTATTGTAATTTGTTTTTTATTATTCTGTGTTGCAACATACTGCTGCCACAAAACAACATATTTCGTGACATGTGGCAGTAATATTAACTCAGATTCTGATTCTAACCATTTGTACTTGTAGTATCCTCGTCATAGAAGACTACAGCACAGAAACAGGCCCTTCAGCCCATCTAGTCCATGCTGAACTATTAATCTGCTTAGTCCTGTTGTCCTGCATACGTTTCATAGCCCTCCATACCCCTCCCATCCATGTACGTTTCTAAATTCCTCAAATGTTGAAATCAAACCCGCATTCACCACTTCTGCTGGCAACTCGTTCCACACTCTTACCACCCTCTGACTGAAGCATTTATCCCTCATGTTCCTTTCAGACATTTTGCCTTTCACCCTTATCCCATGATCTCTAGTTGTAGTCCCACCTAACCTCAGTGGAAAAAACCTGCTTGCATTTACCCTATCTATACCCCTCTTAATTTTCTATACCTCTATCAAATCTCCTCTCAATCTCTTATGCTCTAGGGAACAAGGTTAACAAGACGAGCTTTTCTAAAATTAAAAATACATCCTGGTGAGGTAAATGTCACTGCATGCACAATGTGTATTGCCTGAAGAAGGTAATGGCTCTCTTGAATATTGTTCAGTGGGAACTGCGATATTTAGATGGTGACATATTTCCAAGTCAGGATAGTGCAGATTTTGCATTGTGTTTATGAGCACCCTTGTTCATGTTGTGTTTGGGTTTGCATAGTTCAGGCAATGAAGTCTTTGCAAGCTTGATGCAGTGTTTTCTATGAGTAATATGTGGTATGGCCAGAGCGCCCCCATAGTGGAGCGAGCAAATCTTTGCAATGGAGGATTAAGTACCAATCACAACTGCAACCCACACAAAATGCTGGTGGAACTCAGCAAGTTAGGCAGTAAATATTGAAGGGAGTAAACAATCAATGTTTCGGCCTAAGACCCTTCTGGACTGGAAAGGAATGGGGGGGGGGGGTGTAGAAGGCAGATTATAAAGGTGGTTGAAGGGGAAGGAGTATAAACTGGCAGCTGATAGGTGAGACCAGGTGTAGGGGAAGGTGGGTGGATGGGGGAGGTGGGGTTGAAGGAAGAAACTGGGACATGATTGGTAGAAGGGATAAAGGGCTGAAGAAGAAGGAACCTAACAGGTGAACCATGGGAGAAAGGGAAAAGGAAGGGGATCAGAGGTACATGATAGTCAGGTGAAAAGCAAAAGGATGAGAGGGTACTGCCCTTTACTTCTGCCCACTTCCTTTCCAATCCTGACAATGATAAACGTTCTCTGTTTATTCCCTGTCATAGATCCTGCCTGACCCAATGAATTCCTCCAGCATTTTATATGTGTTGACTCAGATGTTTTGCAATTGCAGAATCTCCGAGGTTATAATCACATCATCTGTTAGATCTGCACTCATGCAGGATAGTTAAGAGTATTCCGTCTATGGTTTGTGGATGAAAATGATGGAAAGGCTTTTCAGAGTCAGGGGGTAAGTCACACCGTGGGCCATCCAACTCCTAAGCAGATAGCACACTGACTTGCTGAACGTAATGCAGAAAATTGTGAGATTCATCACCTATAAATTGTGTTTGAAGGAAGCCTAAATTGTCAAATAAAATATCTGCTTTATACATCTGGGCTTCTTTTTTAATTAAAAACTAATTACCGGAAAATGTTGCTGCCAGCCATCAAGAGACTTGATGGAGCTGACAGTTGGCAAGCATTCCTTTCATGAACTGTAAGCTGTAACAGGAGTTACTTTAGTTGACAAATGGCTGCAGCTGTTATTTTACAACCTGGGATTTTTTTTCCAGAAACCATGACAGCTGAGTGGTTGAGAAACTTGGTTGCACTCTAACTAAAATACAGATGTTCTGTCTAGACAGTTTCTAAACAGTCAGGAACCAAACAATGCTCTTTTTAAAATAATCCATTTTATAATTAAGGAAAGATAAAAAATTAACTTTTTTTACTTTGTTGTTTAATTTTTGTTCTGAGGCTGCATGATTATGAACAAGTCAATACTGTAACACAAACAAAATGGTGGAGGAATTCAGCAGGTCAGGCAGCACTGATGGAAGTAATGGACTTTTGATGTTTTGGGCTGAGACCCTTCCTCACAACTGGGAAGAAAGTGGGAAGGTGCCAGAATAAGAAGATGTGGGGAGGGGAAGGAGGATAGCTAGAAAGCGATAGTTGCAGATAAAGGACTGGTGAGCAGAGGTGAGGCCATAAGATACAGGATCAGAATTAGGCCATTTGGTCCATCGTGCCTGCTCCACCATTTCATCATGGCTGATCTATTTTCCCTCTCAGCCCCGATCTCCTGCCTTCTCCCTGTATCCCTTCATGCCCTGAGCAATCAAGAATCTATCAACCTCTGTCTTAAATATATGTGAAGAGTTGCCCTCGGCAGCCACCTGTGGCAACAGATTCTGCAGATTCACTACTCCCTGACTAAAGAAGTCTAGAGGAGTGGTGGGGAGGGCAGGGGGGGGGGGGGGTGGGGGGGTGGGGGGGGCAGCGGAGGTTACCAGAAGGAGAAAACAACCCTTCTATTTCCATTCCCGTTCCGACGTGTCAGTCCAAGGTCTCACATTCAGTATGTTCACCTGTACACACTTAATGCAAATATCTGATCAGCCAATCATGTGGCAGCAATTCAATGCACGATAGCATACTGACATGGTCAGAAGGTTCAGTTATGTAAGGTTCAAAGGTTCATTTATTATCAAAATATACAAGTCTGAAATTCTTCAATTTGTATACCATGTTGTTATTCAAATTAAACACCAAAATGGGGAAGAAATGTGATCTAAGTAACTTTGACTGAGGAGTGATTCCTGGTGCCAGATGGGGTGGTTTGAGTATCTCAGAAGCTGCTGATCTGCTGGGATATTCATGCACAACAGTTTTTAAAGTTTACAGAGAATGGTGTGACAACTGAAAAAGCATCCAGTGAGTGGCAGTTCTGTGCATAAAAATGACCTATTAATGCAAGATGTCAGAGAAGAATGACCGGACTGGTGCAAGCTGTCAGGAAAGGGACAGTAACTCGAATCAAATAAAATCAAGTTTAATTGCTATTCAAGCCATACATGGATACAGCTGAATGAGAGAGTGTTCCTCTCAGACCAAGGTGCAAAACTTACACGTGCATTCAAAATAACAAGAAAGAGGAAAAAGAAAATAGCCACGTAAAAAAACAAACTTTTAGTCCAAGCCAGTGAGCGACAAGTCCTGCAAATTGATGGTTCACAGCAGTCCAGCCTGTAATTCAACTGATCCACTGATAGGGGGCAGCACCAACAGGAGGGGACACGCCAACAAAATCCAGACGCTCTGCTACGGCCGCAAGTCTGAGGACTGAGGCCCAGTCCTAGCTACAACCGAGGCAACAGTGCTTCCTCGCTGCTTGGCTCACACCAAAAATGGGAAGCAGGGCTGCAGCTATCAGTGCCCAACAGGCTCTTGCAATTGCAAAAGGCCCATCCACAACAGTCACATGGTTTTTCTGTGAGCCGCCTTTGACGCCAACTCAAAGACACCAACTCTGAGTAGCATGCAGCAGTTTGGTCTGCAGACAGGTCAACTCTTCTGAACCCAAACCAGCTTCTAATGTGGCCCAACCGCCTGGCTCAATTCCCCAGGCTCAACAGCCCTGTTTGTATCCCCAGTCATAACAGCCTGGCTCAAATTCCCAGGCACAATGGCCTGGCTCGAATCCCCAGGCCCGATGGCCCAGCTTGAATCTCCAGACCCAAATCCCCTGACCCAATGGCCCGGCTCAAATCCCCAGACCCGACGCCCCAGCTCGAATCCACCTGCCCAGTGGCCCAGCTTGAATCCCCCAGCCCAAATGAATCCACAGGCCCAACAGTCCAATTCAAATCCCCAGGTACAAGGAGCCAACGTTCCATCTCGACTGGATGAACTGATGGGCCAATTTGATCTCCCTGGCCCAACGGCTGATTCTTCCTCTCTAAGCTGCCGTCCGACTCTTCCAACACTCTGACGGGTCACTCTGAACAATAAGCAGCTCACTGAAGCAGTGGACCTGCTGTACACATAGTGATTGGAGTCAGGAATAGTCTTACTGTGTAGAAAAACAGATTTAGCAAGGGAAAAAGCATCTTTGGTTGACCCCCAAGAGACAGCTGTGTATCTGTGCACCACCATCATACTGAAAGACAACAGTGATGTGCAGAAGAGCATCTCTGATCACATTAAACCTTGACGTGGATGAGCTACGGCAGCAGAAAACATCAAGCATGTGCTCAGTGACCTCATTATTAAGTACAGGAGGTAACTAATAAAATGGCCACTAGGTGCATGTTGAAGCGCTTGACGAGTTACTAGTGAGCATCATAGTTCTTCAGAAGTAGAGTATCCATGGAACCATTTGGTAAAATGATCCTGAATCTGGACAGAGGCTTTGATAAAAGTAGACAATACATTTCCTATCTTTAATCTGGACAACATTCTCTTCTGATACTCTTCTGCAACATGCTGATAGTCAATTCACAGACCAAAGAAGACACATATGCTCTACAGTGTAGAATCTACACCTTCTCTACCACCCTGTCAATTATTGTTGCCGCTTTCAGGAAGCTTGGACTTGCAACCCAAGATATCTTTGTCTTTCTATTAGTGAGCGCATTATATTGACATCAGGTAGATGAATTCTACCTCTCTGTCTCATAAGAACATAAAAACAAAAAGAAATAGCAGGAGTTGGGCATCTGGCCCATGGAGCCTGCTCTGCCCTTCAACAAGACCATGGCTGATTTGACCTTGGACTCATCTCCACCTACCTGTCTTTTCCCCATAACCCTTAATTCTCCTACTATGTAAAAACCTATCCAACCTTGTCTTAAATTTATTTAATGAGGTAGCCTTCACTCCTTCATTAGGCAGAGAATTCCACAGCTTCACCATTCTTTGGGAAAAACAGTTCCTCCTCCAAAATCTTTGTCCTAAATTTATTCCCCCAAATCTTGAGGCTATGTCCCCTAGCTCTAGTCTCATCTACCAGTGGAAACAACTTTCCTGCCTCTATCCTATCTATCCCTTTCATAATTTTACATTTTTCTATAAGATCTCCTCTCATCTTTCTGAATTCCAGCAAGTACTGTCCCTGATGACTCAATCTCTCCTCATAGTCTAAACCCCTCACCTCGTGAACCTCCTCTGCACTACATCCAAAGTTAGTATATCCTTCCTCAAGTAAGGAGACCATATCTGTATGCAGTACTCCAAATGCAGCCTCACCAGTACCCTGTATAGTTGCAACATAACCTCCTGCTCTTAAATTCAATCCCTCTTCAATGAAGGCCAGCTTTCCACTTGTCTTCTTGATAGTCTGCTGCACCTGCAAACCAACCTTTTGTGATTCATGCACAAGCACTCCCAAATCCCTCTGCCCAGCATCATGCTGCAATCTTTTAACATTTAAATAAAAATCTGACCTTCCATTTTTCTTTCCAAAATGGATGACCTTGCATTTACCAGCATTGTACTCCATCTGCCGGACCCTTGCCCACTCACTTAACCTATACATATCTTTCTGCAGACTCCCCTTATCCTCTGCACAATTTGCTTTTCCACTCAATTTAGTACCATCTCTCTTCAGTATGTTAGATATGTCCTCCACCATAAAAACTGACACAATATAGTCATTCAAAGCCTCAGCCATTTGCTCATTACCCAATATCAATACCCCTGTCTCATCCTCTGAGGGACATATGCTCACTTTAGCCACCCTTTTCCACTTTATATAATTATAAATACTTCTACTACTCATTTTTATATTTTATGCTAGTTTATTTTCATCATCTGTCTTCCAATTGTTTATTGCTCATTTAGTGGTTCTTTGTTGCTTTTTAATGTTTTCCCAATCTTTCAGTTTCCCACTACTCTTAGTGACATTGTACACATGTGCTTTTAATTTGATGCCTTCCTTTATTTCCTTAGTTATCCATGTCTTATTGTCCTTGCTTTTAACTGGAATATACTTTTGTTGATACTGTGAAAAATCTCTTTGAAATTCTTCCATTGTTCCTCAACCATCCCACCATGCAACCTGTTTTCCCAGTCTACCCTATCCAACCCCTCCCTCATGCCATTGTAGTCTCTGTTGTTTAGACACAATATACTGGCTTTAGGTCGAACTATTGCACTCAATCATATTGCAATCACTCTTTCCAAGATGTTCCCCAACTACAAGATCACTAATTTTATTGACTAGGACCATATCCAACATAGCATGTTCCCTTGTATGTTCAGCAACATGGTGTTCCAGAAAGCTGTCATAAATGCATTCTTTGAAGCCCTCCTCAAACCTGCCTCGATTCACCCAGTCTATGTGCCAGTCAAAGTTCCCCATGACAACTGCTGTTCCATTCTTACATGCCTCAGGTATTTATGCTTATTGCCTGTGCCACTGTCATGTTATTATTCAGTAGTCTATAGACAGCTCCTACCAGTGATTTTTTTCCTTTACTATTCCTAATCTCTACCCAGATGGATTCAACACTCTGCTCCTTAGATCTTATATTGTCTGTCACTATCGGCCTGATCTTTATCCTTAATTAATCCAGGCAAACTGTTCATATTCTATACCTTCACAGTATGGTCGGGGTCAATTTTGACCCGGTCCAAGAATCCCCACATAACAAGTGTCTCTACCAAATTTTGAACCACAGAATGTAGAAATAGCCTATCTGACATTAATAAATGGGTGATTAATCCTCAATTAGTGTTTCAGAGATCTAAAATCTATTTCAATACATACGTGTCAAATTTGACCCAGAACAGCCTCAATGTACAAAAATTTGTAGCACCTGTACAAAAGTATAAATTTTTTTAAAATTTTCATGTTTGTGCATTTTGGGTCACTTTAGGAAAAGTCATCAAATTTCGGTTTAAAAATGGCATTTAGGGTGTTCTTACTGCTGTCAAGTGTCAAAACGGGTCAACTTTGACCTGAACAGTATGTAAGGGTTAAGAGCACTACCTCATCTCCCTTACCTTCCTGCCTATCCTTCCGTATTGCATGATATTGTTGGATATTTAAAACTCCACCCTGCAACCACATTTCTGTAATGGTCATTAAATCAGATCCCCTTGTACTGATTTGTGCCACAAGTTCACTGACCTTGTTCTGAATACTACGGGCATTCAGAAAAAGTGCCCTTAAACTCATAGTGCCTTTAAATCTTTGTTTCTTATGCACTTGACTTTTTTGTACTCCAACCTTACTTTACTCTGTTGTTTACTTTTGCCTTTACTTTTTCTTTATCCACACTTTTCTCTTTTACCTATCTATACTTCTGCAATCTGTTGAACCCATTCCTCTGTTATTTAGTTTAAAGCCTTAGCCACAACCCTAGTTATGCGATTCACCAGGGTCCAGATAACATCATGGTTCAGGTGGAACCCATACCAATGGATCAGCTCCCTCCTTCCCCAATACTGGTGCCAGTTTCCCATGAATTCAAACCCACTACTCCTAAACCAATCCTTGAGGCACTCATTTAACTCTCTATCTCCAGTAGTAATCCAGAGGTTACCACTTTTTGGTTCTGCTTTTTAATTTAGTCCCTAGCTGCTCAAATTCCCTCAGCAGAACCCCTTTCCTCATTTTAACTGTGTTGTTGATACCCACATGGACTGTGACAACTGGATCTTTCCGTCCCACTACAAATTCCTCTGCAGGTCAGACAAGATGTCTCAAATTACTGGGAGGGTCATTAAACATGCTTGATAGATCTGCTGAAAGTTGTTTTGATTTGGTAAGAGAATAGAACAGGAGGAAAACTTAGACATGGTGCTTTTGGATTTTCAGAAGGCTTTTGATAAGGTCCCATATAAGAGGTTGGTCAATAAGGTTACAGCACACAGAATTGCGGATAATGTACTGACATGGTTTGGGAATTGGTCATCATACAGAAAGAAACAAAAAGTGGGATTAATTGAATCTTTCTAAGGTTGATAGTTTGTGACAATAGGGGTACTTGTTGAAGAAACAATAAGTTCATAAGAAATAGGAGCAGAATTAGACCATTTGGCCCATTGAGCCTGTTCCATCATTTCATAATGGCTGATCCATTTTCCTTCTCAGCCTCAATTTCCTGCCCTCTCCCCATATCCCTTAAGCCCTGGCCAATCGTATATCACAATGTCACACTTCAAGATTTGCTGATGATTCTATATTAGGTAGAATTCTGAAGAGTAAGCAGAACAAATTGCATTCAATCGTATGTGGACAATCTGAGTGGGCAAGAACATGATTGTGGAAATTGTGACATTATTTTCTTTGGGGCACAGAACAGAGAAACAGAATTTTTTTCAATGATGAGAAATTGTATAATATTGATTACTTAATTTTCAGAGATAGAGTTCTTGTACGTGAGTCACTGAAAGTCAGCATGAAGCAAAAAACCACATTTGAAGTACTGTACATTGGTTTTGCTCCCTTACCTAAAAACAAAACAAATCTGCTTGCCAAAAAGGGAACTGAACAAAGATTAAATCGATTATTTTCAGCAAGAGCAGATTTTCCATATGTAAAGAGGTCAAGCAGGTTACTTCTCTAGAGTTTTGAACAATGAGAATCAGAATTATTATCACTGACATATGTCATGAATTTTTTTGTTTTGCAGCAGCAGAACAGTGCAAGACATTAAACAAAAATTACTATTACTGAGATGTGTGTTACAACAAAGGGATCTGGGAATACAGGTCCATAATTCATTGAAAGTAGTGGCATAGGTGGATAGGGTCATAAAGAAAGCCTTTGGCACATTGGCCTTCATGAATCAATGTACTAAGTACAGGAGATGGAATGTTACGTTGAAGTTGTACGAGACATTGGTGAGGCCTATTTCAGAGTACTGTGTGCAGTTTTAGTCACCTAACTACAGGAAAGATGCAAATAAGGTTGAAAGAGTACAAAAAAAAATTACAAGGGTTTTGCCAGGACTGGAATACCTGAATTTATACGAAAAGTTTGAATAGATTAGGACTTTATTTCTTGTAACATAAAAGATTGAGAGGAGATTTGATAGAGATATACAAAATTACAAGGGATAAGTAAATGCAAGCAGACTTTTACCAGCAAGATTGAGTGGGACTATAACCAGAAGTCATGTGTTAAATGTGAATGGTGAAAGGTTTAAAGGGTGCATGAGAGGAAACTTCTTCATTCGGAGGGTCGTCAGAGTGTGGAATGTACTGTTAGTGCAAGTGGTGTATGCAAGCTCAATTTCAAAGTTTAAGAGAAGTTTGGCTAGGTACTTGGATGGTAGGGGTATGGAGGGCAGGTTAATGGGACAAGGCCATTAAAATGGTTCAGCATGAACTAGATGGGCCAAAAGATCTGTTCCAGTGCTGTACTTTTCTGTGACTCTATGAGGCAGTGTTCATGGACCATTCAGAAGTCTGATAGTGTAGGGGAAGAAGCTGTTCCCAAAATAATGGGTGTGGGTCTTCAGGCTCCAGTACTTCCTCCCAAAATATTAGTAAAGAGCAGGCATGTCCAGATGCTGACGGTCCTCAATGATGGATGCTGCCATATGAATGTAGGCAAGCAAATAATATTAAGAAGGACACATAAAGTGTAAAACAGAGATGAGAGTGGATATCAGACAGCTGAAAATCAATGCTAGAGATATAGTAATGGAGGAAATAGAGGATGAACTGAATAAGTATTTTGCATCATTCTTTACTGTGGAAGGCTCTAGCAGTATGCTGGAAGTTTCAGGGCTCATGAAGTGTATGAAGTTACCATTACTAGTGACAAGATTCTGGGAAATTGAAAGGTCTGAAGGTAGATAAGTCACCTGGACCCAAGTGTGAGTAAACCTTGTTTCCTGATTCCCTAGGACTGTCAGTTCCAAGCTCCGCATCATTTCCTGGATACTCTACGTAAACCTTGTCTCTGTGTAAAGACTCTCCTGGATACCGGTTCCCCGTTCGCGACGGTGCTAATGCTTCATGACTCTGCCTCCGCGCCTGTGTCCTTTACTTGGGTTCATCCTCAGCCTCATCAGTGCAACAGAATGATCTGGCCAAGAATGAACCCAGTGGACATGGACCCCGTGAAACAGGCCCTCATCAGCCAGGGCTCCCTACTGGGTGTACAAGATCAATTGCTCGGAGAAGTCATGAGAGATCTTTGTGCCTTGTCCGAGGTTGTAAAGAAAATCAGTGTACGGGTTGACGGGGTAGCCACTCCCCGTCTGACTTACTCCGTCTGACCAAACCGCACAACCTGGGATTGGCTCTGGGTGGAATGACGAGGCACGACGGGAAGTGTTTCGACAGGGGCTCTCAGATAAGATAAAAGATGACATGGATAGCCTGAACTCTCTGATCTCTCTAGCCACCAGGCTAGATAATCAACTTCAAGGTGTCTCAGAGAAAAGACTAGCTGCCCCACTCCTTGAGTGATCCCACGGCCCATTTTACCATCTTCAACCATCCCTAACTTCTTTCTCCCCTCTTCCCCTCCTTGCATAGTTCCCGCTCTGACCATTCTGATGAGTCAGACGACAATCCCTTCAGTCTCCCAAGCCTGGATGTAGATCCAGGCTACCGTGAATTGCCACCAACAGTCCCTGCCTCTCTCTGCCTTGGTGGACTCCGGTGTCGAGGGAAATCTGCTGGATGAGGTCATAGTCTCCCTGATCGGAATACCTCAGGGATCATTAAGTACCTCTCTGGAGGCCCGGGCACTGGGTCACCCACTGTATGTCACCGCTGACCTTGATTCTGTCCGGAAATCATCGAGAGGGTACAATTTAATCTCGTCCATTCACCTCAAGCTCTTATAATTCTAGGATACCCCTGGTTGAACCACCACAACTCCCGCATTGACTGGTCTACCGGGAAGATAGCCAGCTGGAGCCTGTTTTGCCACGCCACCTGTCTGCGGCTGGCTCCATCCCCTAGGGAGGATACCGCGACCTCGACTGTCTTGGAACCCCTCGACTTGTCCAGAGTTTCTGCAGACTACCACGACCTGGGACAGGTATTCAGCAAACAATGGGCTCTTTCCCTGCCTCCACACCGCCTGTATGATTGCGCTATTGACCATCTCCCCGGGGCTTCGCCACCCACCAGTTGCCTGTATAACTTGTCCCGACCTGAAAGAGAGGCCAAGGAGAAATACATCAGTGAATCTTTCATGGCAGGCATTATTCGACCCTCATCCTCCCCAGTGGACACTGGTTTCTTCTTTGTAGAGAAAAAGGATGGGTCGCTTCATCCCTGTATCGATTACCAAGTCCTAACCAACATAACTGTCAAAAACAAGTACCCCCTGCCCCTCATTAACTCGTCGTTTGAACCACTTCATGGAGCCAGCATGTTGGATCTTCATAATGTCTACCATCTAATCAGGATAGGAGAGGGAGATGAGGAGAAGACGGCATTTAATACACCATCAGGCCACTTCAAGTACTTGGTCATGCTGTTTGGCCTCACCGATGACCCTGCTGTTTTTCAAGCCCTAATCAATGATGTGCTGAGGGGCTTTATCAACCGCTTTGTGTTCGTCTACCGAGATGACATCTTGATATTCTCCACCAGCCTCCAGAAACACATTCAGCATGTCTGTCAAGTCCTGCAGAGACCATATGAGAATAAGCTATTTGTTAAGCAACAGAGGCTGCTTAACAAGCTACAGGCTGATGGTATTACAAGGAGAATTTTAGCATGGATAATGTATTAGCTGATTGACAGGAGGCAAAGAATGGGAATAAAGGGATCTTTTTCTGACTGTCTGTCGGTGACTAGTGGTGTCCCATAAAATGTTTGTGTTGGGACTGATTCTACTTATGTTGTACGTTCATGATTTGGATGATAGAATTGATTCAGATGATATGAAGATGGGTGGAGGGGCAGGTAATTCTAAGGAAGTCAAGAGGCTGCAGAAGGACCTAGGCCGATTAGAAGAATGGGTAAACAAGTGGCAGATGCTGTACAGTGTTGAGAAGTGTATGGTCATGTCACAAAAAATAATACAGGTTTGAAAAGCTTATTATATGAAGAGTGTTTGATGGCTCTAGTCCTCTACTCACTGGAATGCAGAAGAATGTTGGGCAACCTCATTGAAAGCCCTTGATAGAGTTGATGCATCCTATAGTGGGAGAGTCTAAGACCAGAGGACACGGCCTCAGAATGAGAGAGTGTCCTAATAGTGTGGAAATGAGGAGGAATTTCTTTAGCCAGAGGGTGGAGAATCAGTGGAGCTTGTTGCCATAGGTAGTAGTGGAGGACAAGTCTGTGTGTATATTAACGGTAGAGGTTGATAATCCTTGATTGGTCAGGGCATGTAGGGATATGGGGAGAAGGCAGGAGATTGGGGCAGAGAGGAAAAATGGATCAGCCATGATGAAATGGCGGAGTAGACTCATAAGACCACAAGACCATAAGACATAGGAGAAGAATTAGGCCATTCAGCCATTCAAGTCTGGTCTTCCATTCCATCACGGCTGATCCTGGATCCCAATCAGCCCCATACACCTGCCTCTCACCATATCCTATGTTGCCCCTACCGATAAGGATATCATTAAATTCCGCCCTAAATATAGGCATGGAATTGGCTTCCAACACAGTTTGTGGCAGAGCATTCCACAGATTTAATACTCACTTACTAAAAAATTCCTCCTTACTTCTGTTCTAAAGGGTCACCCCTCAATTCTGAGGCTGTGCCCTCTAGTTCTGGATACCCCCACCATTGGAAACATCCTCTCCATATCCAACCTATCTAGTTCTTTCAGCATCTGGCAGGTTTCAATGAGGTCACCCCACATTCTTCTAAATTCCAGTGAGTACAGGCACAAAGCTGCTAAAAACTCCTCACATATTAACCCCTTCATTCCTGGAATCATCTTCGTGAACCTTCTCTGGACTCTCCCCAATACATCCTTTCTAAAACATAGGGCACAAAACTCTAATGGCCTAACCAGTATCTTACAAAAGCTCAGCATTACCTCCTTGCTTTTATATCAGATTCCCCTTTGAAATAAATGGCAACATTGCATTTGCCTTCTTTACCATACACTCAATCTGTAAACTAAACTTTGGGAGTCTTGCACGAAGACTCTTAAGCCCCCTGCACCTCTGATGTTTCACTATTCTCCCATTTAGATAATAGTCTGCACTATTGTTCCCTTTACCAAAATGCATTATCATACATTTCCCAACATTGTATTCTATCTGACACTCTTTTGTCCATTCTTCCAATTTGTCTAAGCCCTGCTGCAATTGCATTGCTTCCTCAGCACTACCTACCCCTCCACCTATCTTCATATCATCCACAAACTTTGCCACAAAGCCATTAACATTATTCAAATCACTGCAAGCAATGTGAAAAGTAGAGTTCTCAATAGAGACCCCTGTGGAACACTACTAGTCACCAGCAGCCAACCAAAAAAGGTTCCTGTGATTCCCAGTTGCTACCTCCTGTCTGTTAGCCATTCTGCTATGCATGCCATTGTCTTTCCTGTAATTCAATAGGATTTTACCTTGTCAAGCACCCTCATGTGTGGTACCTTATCAAACACATTCTGAAAATCCAAGTAAATGACATCCACTACCTCTTCTTTGTACACCATCCTGGGTACTTCTTCGAAGAACTCTAACAGATTTGTTAGGCAAGATTTCTCTTCACAGAAACCATGCTGACTTTAACTCATTTTATCATTAGTTTCCAATTAACTTGAAACTTTGTCCTTAATAATAGACTCCAACTCTTTCTCAACCACTGAAGTTAAGCTAACTGGCCTGTAATTTCTTTTATTCTGCTTTTTAAAAAGCAGAGTGACACTAGCGATCTTCCAGTCCTCTGGGATTGGGATCATGCCAGAATCAAGTATTCTTCAAAGATCATGACCAATCCATCCATTATCTCCTCAGCAATCTCTCTTTCGACTCTGGGATATAGTTCATCTGGTTCCAGGTGACTTATCCACCTTAAGACCTTTGAGTTTGCCTGGCACTTATTCCTTTGTAATGACAATGGCATTCACTCCTGGAACCTCAACACACTGCTAGTGTCTTCCACTTTGAAGACAAATGCAAAGTACCCATTAAATTCAGGCATTATTTCTTTGTCCCCCATTACTACATCACCAGAATGATTTTCCAGTGGTCCAATATCAAATCTGTCCACTCTTTTACTACTTAAATATCTGGGGGGAAAAAAACTTCTAGCATCCTGATTTATATTATTGGCTGGTCTGCCCTCATATTTCATCTTCTAATAGATTTTTTAGCTGCTGTTTGTTGTATTTTAAAAGCTTCCCAATCATCCAACTTCCCACTCATTTTTGCTATATTATATGTTCTTTCCTTGACTTTTATGTCATCCTTAATAATGCCATCCCACTATTGAAATATCTAATACCACAGGGCATGTATCTAAGGTGTGAGGGAGTAATTTCAAAGGAAATGTTGGGGGCAAGTATTTTTTACGCAGAGTTGTGGGTGCCTGAAATGCATTGCCTGGGTCGTGGTAGACGCGGATACACTAAGGATTTTTACAGACACTTAGAGAAGTGGCAGATGGCGTTCAACCCAAATAAGTGTGAGGTGTTTCATTTTGTTAAGTCAAATGTGATGGCAGAATATAGTATTAATGGTAAGACTCTTGGCAGTGTGGAAGATCAGAGGGATCTTGGGGTCCAAGTCCACAGGACGCTCAAAGCAGCTCCGCAGATTGACTCTGTGGTTAAAAAAGCATATGGTGTGTTGGCCTTCATCAATCACAAAATTGAATTTAGAAGCCAAGAGGTAATGTTGCAGCTCTATAGGATCCTGGTCACACCCCACTTGGAGTACTGTGCTCAATTCTGGTCGCCTCACTACAGGAAGGATGTGGAAGCCATAGAAAGGGTGCAGAGGAGATTTACAAGGATATTCCATGAATTGGGGAGCATGCCTTATGAAAACAGGTTGAGTGAACTCGGTATTTTCTCCTCAGAGTGCCAAAGGATGAGAGGTGACCTGATAGAGGTGTATAAGATGATGAGAGGCATTGATCATATGGTTAGTCAGAGACTTTTTCCCAGGGCTGAAATGGTTGCCACAAGAGGGCACAGGTTTAAGGTGCTGGGGAGTAGGTACAGAGGAGACGTCAGGGGTAAGTTTTTTACTCAAAGAGTAGTGAGTGCGTGGAATAGGCTGCCAGCAATGGTGGTGGAGGCGGATACGATAAGGTCTTTTAAGAGACTTTTGGATAGATACATGAAGCTTAGTAAAATAGAGGGCTATAAGTAAGCCTAGTAATTTCTAAGGTAGGGACATGTTCAGCACAACTTTGTGGGCTGAAGGGCCTGTATTGTGCTGTAGGTTTTCTGTGTTTCTATGTTTCTATATATATTTTGTGTATTTCATATTTCAATAATACTTAAGTTACAAAACATGACAAGACAGACATGTGAATCTGAGGAAAATGGAGGGATATGAACGTAGTGTCAGCAGAAGAGATTAGTTGGTCATTTCATTACTAATTTATTTGGTTCAGCACAACATTGTGGGCCGCAGGGCCTGTTCCTGTGTTGAACTGTTCTATGTGTGAATATTAATGTAGGGGAAGACAGGAGGTGGCACTGAAACAGAAGGTCATCCATTATTTTAATGAATAGCAGAGTAAGCGTGAAGGAGGGCTGAATGGCCTAGCCCTATTTTTTATCTTCTCTTTCCCCCCACCCACCCCTCCGGCCCTGCTTCCTCTTTGCCTTTCTTGTACGGAACAAGGCAACAAAAATAATTTTACACTTGATGCTAACCTCAGTAATTATATCTGCAATTCCAGAGCACATCACCGTGTGCTTTCCTTCATGTTTCTGGATTGCATATCCATATCTGCATCCTTGTGCAGTGGAGAGCATCCTACGAGCTGCATCACGGCTTGGTATGGGAACCGAACTGCACAATGGCGGACAGGAAGGCTCAAATATGGTGGTCAAAGCTGACCAATGCATCACTGGCACCAGCCTACACACTATCAAGGATATGCAATACTGTGCAAAAGTCTTCAGCACATATTGTATATATAGCTAGGATGCCTAAGACTTATTACAGTTCTGTATTTGTCAACGTGGAGCAGAGAATAAATTTGTAAATCTAGCGGGAACAAAGGATGTTCAGAATGGTGAGTGTGAAGCAGAAAGGAGGGGCAGGGGAGTTTGTGGTGGAGCAGGTACAGACACACCCAGCCCTGAGACACCAGGCAAGATTACTTGATTCCAAACAATTGGTTTATTGATCATTACAGAATATCTCTCTGGTACTTCCTGCTCCCTCCCCTCTAAATTCCACTTTTTCCATCCATGATTCCCCACTCTCCTTAAACCTTTCCCTCTCACAATAGAAACCCATATCAAAATCAGGTATATCAGTACTCACATGTGTCATGATTTTTCTTGTGCAGAATTACTGTGCAATACATACAATTACAACAGTACTGAGTAAAAGTCTAAGGCACTCTGACTAGTTATAAGTGCCTCAGAGTTTTGCATAGTCCTGTATATACAGGTTCCAGAAAAGGGCCATTAACGTCACAAAGGATCCCTGCCACCTTGCTCACTCCCATCAGGGAGGAACTACGTAGCATCCATGTCTGGACCACCAGACTGAAAAACGGTTATTTTCCCTAAGCAGTGAGGCTGATCAGCACCTCCACCCGCTAATCCACCCCTCCACAGCCCCTGTCACCACTACTTTATCATTTCCTGCCAGTCTCCTTATGTACAGACACTCGGTGCCAAGCGTTACTTTATGGACACGCAATCAGTCCATGTACAGTATATTGTGTTCTTTGTCTTACTATGTTTTATTGTGCTGCATTGGATCCCGAGTAACAATTATTTTGTTCTCCTTTATACTGTGTATTGGAAATGACATCAAACAATCTTGATTCCTCTTATGAATTCCACTAATTATTCCTATTCAGCATATTCCCATTGGTGAGGTTCTCATTTTCCATTTGAGTGACTGAGTAATTCTGTGACCTCTGTCAAAACCAGAATTCGCTGACCCTCTCTGTCATTCTTTCACAAGATACTTTGTTTTATGGAGTCTTTTGAATCACGGTGTCATATTACACAGGAACAAATGCTTCATCCACATCAAACACTCATTTATACTAATCCCAAATTTATCCTATTCTATTCCCTTCACATTCACATAGGCTGATAAAATTAGTAAATTGCTTCATCACTATCACATGAAAGAACAAGCAGTGAAAAACTTTGACCTGCATGCCGACCATACAGATCATTTCATTATATCAATGCACTGAGGTAGTTTGTTCGTTTTGTGCTGTGTCATGTGACATGGGCGATCATAGTCTTATCTATGACCATGATTGTTCTTGACAAAGTTTTCTACAGAAGTGGTTTGTCATTTCCTTCTGGGCAGTGCCTTTATAAAATGGCGACCCCAACCATTCTCAATACTCTTCAGAGATTGTCTGCCTGGCGTCAGTGGTCGCATAACCAGGACTTGAGATATGCACCAGCTGCTCATACGACCATCCATCACCTGCTCCCATGGCTTCATGTAACCCTGATCAGTGTCAAAGCAGATGCTACACCTTGCCCAACGATTACCTGCAGGTTAGCAGAGGGAAGGAGCTCTTTACCCTTCCTTCGGCAGAGATATGTCTCAATCCCACCATCCAAGTGAAGTAGTACAAGGAAGAAACAATAATAGACAGCAGAGTAGAATGTTACAATTACCATGTCACACTGTCCCTTCTCTTAACAGTGATAATTATCCTACAAGCCAGCTCATCATTCGTTAGCGATACAGCATAGAATAGGCCCCTCTCGTCATTGATCCGTGTCACCCAGCAAACCCCCGATTTAACAGTTGCATAATCACAACACAATTTACAATGGACATTTATCCTTCTATCCGGTACATCTTTTGACTGTAGGAGGAAACTGGAGTACTGGGAAGAAATCCACCTGGTCACAAGATCCTTATAGATGGTGCTGGAAGTGAACTCTGAGCTCTGGAATGTCACAAGCCATAACAGTGTCACACTAACCGTTATGCTACCATGGCACCAGTTAGGATTTGAGGGGAAAAAAAAGGGCACTTGAAGGAAGCTCATGTTGTTACAGGAACAGAGTTTGGAATTGAACTCAGGTGCCTCATCATCATTATTATTTGTTATATAGTATGGCATGGGTAATCATGGTCTTCCATCTGTTTTTAATATGAAAAGTTCTAATGAGCACTTCAAAACTTTGGCCTGTCCATCCCTTGATGGAACATGATGAATGTTGTTCACTTTTCCTTCCATCAATTTTTTTCTCTTTCCCCAGTACATGTCCCAGAAATTCCATCTACCCTTTCCTGATTTGATGATATCAGCTGTCTTCTTATTCCAACTTTTTGCGACACTTCTTGATTTTTTACTCTGGCCTTCCCCGATATTTTCATCATTCTTCTCAGAAAACATATTTCAACAGCATCAAGTCTTCCTCAATTTGCTTCGATGTTGTCCAGCATTCACTTCCATGTGTTAGTGTGGAATGAACAATGCATTTCAACGCACTGAGTTTCATACCCATAGAAATTATGTTATTCTTCAGTATCTTGCTCAAACACTCAAATATGCATTTAATAATCCCTGGTCACAAGAGAGAGGAAAAAATGCTTTCTTAGTCTCAGCCTGCATCTAATAAATTCTGCTAGATGTGTGACCATTGGATGTAAAAAGGATTCAGCATTGTCACAATGGTACTGTCTATGATGTATTACTGTCCACATTCACTGTCAATACTTATCCATGAGTTATGTACAGACATTCAGGTGAGGAATTGGAGAACCATTACTCCAAGGAGCATAAGAAAGGAGAAAATTGTCAAGAAAACTAAAACAAATGGGAAGATATATTTAGACAGCAGAAGATTAAATGTTTTTAGAATTAAGTGTAAGTTTACTTACAAGTTATATATCACTGAATTTCATCTCTTCTGGGACCCAGATACCATTTGAGATTGATTAAATCCATTTACAAATTCATACTTTATCCAGATCATTTTCAGACTGAATTATGATTGACAAATAACCATTTACGTCACAAAGTAAAAGTTATTGCTAACCAATGCACACATTTCTGAAAAGGAGAGTACTTCACTTGCTCTGCTCAATGCCCTTCTCTATTTCTACATTTTTTGGCCTTCTGATATTAAATTTCTATTTTTCCATTCCTCCATGTTAAAGATCTGCCTATGTCAAAACACAAAAGCAAACAAGCTTCATTCACTAACTAAAAACACAAAATGCTGGCAGAACTCAGCAGGCCAGACAGCATCTATGGGAGGAGGTAGTGATGATGTTTTGGGCCGAAAACCTTCATCAGGAGTGAAGTAACATGAGATGGTCGAGGGAGGATAAGAAGTGGGGAACTTCTTATAGATAGAGAGCTGGGAACTGATAGGCTGGAGGGAAATGGGCTAGGGGGAAGATGGAGAATTATGGGAAATAAAAGAGAAAGAAAGGTAGGGCTGGTGGGAGATTATAGTGAGGGGGAAAAAAGAGAAGTAGAACCAGACTAAAATAATAGATAGGGATGGGGTAAGGGGGGGCAGGGGTATCAACGGAGGTCTGTGAGTTGAATGTTCATGCCGGCAGGTAGGAGGCTACCTAGGCGGGAGATAAGGTATTGCTCCATTGACCTGCGTGTGGCCTCATCTTGACGGTAGCGGAGGCCATGGACAGACATGTCGGAGTGGGAGTGGTCTGCGGAATTGAAGTGTGTGGCCACAGGGAAATCCCGCCACTGCTGGAGGACTGAGCGCCGGTGTTCGGCGAAACGGTCTCCCAGTCTGCGGCGGGTCTCCGCAATGTATAAATGGTCACATCGGGAGCACCGGATACAGTATATCACCCCGGCTGACTCGCAGGTGAAGTGGTGCCTCACCTGAAAGGACTGTCTGGGGCCTAGGATGGTGGTGAGGGAAGAAGTGTGGGGGCAGGTGTAGCACTCCTTCTGTTTGCAGGGATGAGTGCCCGGAGGGAGGTCGGTGGGGAGGGATGGGGGGGATGAATGGACAAGGGAGTCGCGTAGGGAGCGATCCCTGCGGAAAGCTGAGAGTTGGGGGGGGTGGATGATGTGGTTGGTGGTGGGATCACGTAGGAGGTGGCGGAAGTTACGGAGCATTATACGTTGGATCTGTAGGCTGGTAGGGTGATAGGTGAGGACCAGGGGGACTCTATCCCTGGTGGGCTGGATGGGGGATGGGGTGAGGGCAGAGGTGTGTGAAATACGGGAGACGCGATGGAGGGCAGAGTTGATAGTGGATGAAGGGAAGCCCCTTTCTTTAAAAAAGGAAGACATCTCCTTTGTCCTAGAATGAAAAGCCTCATCCTGAGAGCAGATGCAGTGGAGGCAGAGGAATTGTGAGAAAGGGATAGCATTTTTGCAGGAGACAGGGTGGGAGGAGGAATAGTCTAGGTAGCTGTGGGAGTTAGTAGCTTTGTAGTAGACGTCGGTGGATAAGCTGTCTCCAGAGATAGAAAACAGAAGGATCTAGGAAGGGGAGGGAGGTGTCGGAAATAGATCAGGCGAATTTGAGGGTGGGATGAAAGTTGGAGGCGAAGTTAATGAAGTCGATGAGCTCAGCATGTGTGCAGTCGCCAATATAACGTAAGAAAAGAGGAGGACGGATACCGGTGTTGGCTTGGAACATAGATTGCTCCACATGGCCGACAAAAAGGCAGGCGTAGCTAGGACCCATGCGGGTGCCCATGGCTACACCTTTAGTTTGGAGGAAGTGGGAGGAGCCAAAGGAGAAATTGTTAAGGGTGAGGACTAATTCCGCAAGACAGAGAAGAGTGGTGGTAGAAGGTGACTGGCTGGGTCTGGAATACCCCCATCCCTATCTATTATTTTAGTCTGGTTCTCTTTCTGTCTCTTTTTCCCCCCTCACTATAATCTCCCCCCAGCCCTACCTTTCCATCTTTTTTATTTCCCATAATTCTCCACCTTCCCCCTAGCTTATTTCCCTCCAGCCTATCACTTCCTAGCTCTCTACTTTATCCCTCCCCCCACTTCTTATCCCCCCTCGACCATCACATGTTACTTCACTCCTGATGAAGGGTTTCGGCCCGAAACGTTGTCACTCCCTCCCCCCAGAGATGCTGTCTGGCCTGCTGAGTTCTCCCAGCATTTAAAAAAAATTTTTTTTCCAGCATCTGCAGATTCACTCGTGTTGCCTCTTCATTCACTAACTCCCAGTTAATAATAAAATCATCAGGCATCCTTTGAAAAATAAGCTGATTAGATGTTGCCAATAACATTGGTAAGCTCATCAAGAAAGATTGGATGTAAGTGAACAGGAGACACTACATGATGGTGCTGATTGATTTGATCCAGTCACGCTAACTGATAGCATAGTACACCGCCTAGATAGTTACCTCTTCACACATTGTTTAGGACAGCTTTGATGGGGGTGGATACATACTTGCGGACCAGACCTGATATAGAGGGCATAATGCTAATATTATTATGTTCAAACTTCAAAGTAAATTTATTATCAAAGTACATATACAGTATGTCACCATATTCCCAATGCTGCCTGTAAGGACCTTGTAGGTTCTCCCCTAGACAGCATGGGTTTCCTCCAGGTATTCAGGTTTCCTCCCACAGTCCAAAGATGTACCATTTGGTAGATTAATTGCTCAATGCAAATTGTCCCAAGATTAGGCTAGAATTAAATCAGAAGATTGCTGGCTCAAAGGGCCAGAATGGCTTGTACCCTGCAGTATCTCAACAAATAAAAATTTAAAATAATACAACCCTGAGATTCGTTATCTTCCAGGCATTCCCAGGAAGTCCAAGAACCCTATTAATAAAATATAATAACATAATTTAATAAATTATGGAATTATTTAGTCAGAAATAGTTGGAATTTGAAATTTACCACATTAAACTGTAGGTGAATTCAGATTCAGATTCAGTTTATTGTCATTTAAAAACCACAACTGCAATGCAGTTAAAAAATGAGACAACATTCCTCCAGAATGATATCACAAAAGCTTATGACAAAACAGACTACACCGGAAAATCCACATAATGTTTGGATAATAGATTTATTAATGCAAAGTTAAATAATTATCTGAGAGAAGGGAACAAATGGAAAGTTAATTTGAAGGAATCAAAACAGATCCCATAAGAGGTTCAAAGACTGTGTGAAAGTTAATAATGCACATGCTGGGCTTGTACCAAAATGGCTGGAAGAGAGTGCACAAGACTGGTGAGCCTTGATTAGAAGAGAGATGCCAAGCAGTACTAATTGCTGACTAACAAAGAAGGAAAGCAATCAGAATGGCTCCACTTCCAGATCCAGCAGAGTTTCCATGCCTTTATTGTGGGCATCTATGTCACTCACGACTTGGACTCAACAGCCACCTACGAACACACAACTGAACCTCACAAACCTGTCATTGCCCGATACAATGGAAAGCCACCAATCACAACATACGGCACACTACAGACTCCTTGGCTCACAATATCAGGCCAGTTTTTACAAGTTCAGGTTTATTGTCATTTAAATGTATACCGCCAAACAAAACAATGTTCCTCTGGACCAAGGTGCACAACACATATAACTCACACACACAACATATAAAGTATTATTACTACCAATAAACTGACTAATATCAAAATAAGAAATATATTCCAGAAGATTTTACCTACTCTAAGATCAATTTAACCCTTATCTCCGATGGAGCTCTCTATTTTGCTTCCTTTCTCTGATGAGCGGTGAGAAGTCTTTTTTTTTGTATGAATTGCCAAGAGGGGTTGTGGCTCTTTGTTTATACACTATAGTCTAACGTTACATTTACATGATTTTTACAGTATACATCCCTTTCGTTGTTTCTACGTATATTGCATTATGTATTTGATATAACCTCTCCTCTGATTTGTATCCATTCACTTCCTTTTAAATCAATAAAAAAAGATTGAAAATGAAAATGAAAATGAGAGGTGATGTGTTCATGGATTCAATAACTTGTTTCAAAGATTCTTCCATGTCATTTCCAGTACACAAATGGGGAGTACCCATGTTGAGGATGATAGGGAGAGAGGAGCAGTTCTGCCTCTGGACTATGTGAGGTCTATTGGTTTGGAATTTCAACACCCTATTTGCACAGTGGTGAGCTTAGACCGACGAGTAGGAGCTAGTTCGCCAAAGTTTGACGGACAATATGTTGAATTCTGAACTGAAATACTTGAGGTGGATGCCTTCAGCTTTGGGGAGACTATTTTAGCACTACATGCAGCAAAGTGTGATCATGTGGTTTTGGTGTTTTCATAAGTTGTTTTAGAATTTCTACTTATTATAACAGAGCTGATGTCATCGTCCAGTTGCCGCAGTTGTGTAAACTGTAACATTGATGTGACATACATCTGTTGACAACAACTGTGGGGGCTGGGGGAATGCAGCAATGAGTGGAGAATTATGGGTTCCATTTAAAGCTGTCCAAGCCCAGTGATCAAACACCAGTGTTGTCCAAGTGTTACATTTAGGGACAGAAGCTTCTCTGTTTCAATGTGTGCAGGAATAATTCAGCCTTTCATCCTTCCAAGGTGAATTAAATGAATTCCATGCCATTGGACATGGGGAGAAAGACAGGTGCCTGTGCTGATTGAACATAATCTCCAGCACAGCTGCTGCATCTCCCAAATATTTACCAATGGAAAGGGGGATCAGAGGCATCCAATAGGGAAGCTGCACTTTGCGCATACTGCCTTTGGTGAATAATCTCCGCCTCTGATCTTGTCGTATTTGAGAGCAGGGAATGACAAACAGACAGAAAAGTATTTATCATGAGTATGACAAGAATGGAGTTGCAAAGCAATACATATTACCGCTGAAAGAGCTCACATAGCCTTGAAGCAGCAAAGCATGCTTATGATTCTATCACTTTTTCCATCCAGTTATTTCATCTAATCACAATGACATTGTGTTGGTTATCCATCAGAAGGAAGATAAAATCTGACAGGAAATAATGAAGTGGATTAAATTATCCTGAGATGTAAACTACCAAATTTGCAATGGGACTATGGATGGTTAGAGCACAATACATCAAGGTCAATTGGGTATGAGCAATGCAAAAAAACACTGAACATTCTGACTATTTATTTAAATGGAGTGCAACTGGAGAGCATTTCTTTATGAACTTCATCCTTAGTAGGTATGCAGTGTTTAGTCAATTAATATAAGACACAGGAGGAGAATTGGGTGACTCAGTCCATCGGGTCTGCTCTATTCCATTATAGCTGATTTTTGCCTTCTCCCTGCAACCTTTCATACCCCGATGAACCAAAAGCCTATTAACCTCTGCTTTAAATATACTCAATGACTTGGCCTCCGCAGACATTCATGGCAATGAATTCAACAGACTCACCACCCTCTGTCTAAAGGTATTCCTCCTCATCTCTGTTCTAAATGGACATTCCTCTATTCTGAGGCTGTGTCCTCTGGTCCTAGACTCACCCTCTATGGGAAACATCCCCTCCACATCCACTCTATCTAAGTCTTTCAATATTTGTTAGGTTTCAATGAAATCCACTCGTCCCCCCATTCTTCAGACTGGTGAGTTCAGGTCAGATCCACTGAACACCCCGTATATTTTAATTCCCAGAATCATTCTTATGAACCTCCTCTGGACTCTCTTCAATGCCAACACATCTTTTCTTAGATAAGGGGCCCAAAACAGCTCACAATACTCTGAGAGTTTTGACCAATACCTTATTCAAGCCTCAGCAGTGCTTCCTTGCTTCTATATTCTAGTCCTCTCGAAATGAATGCTTTCCTCTTGCCTTCCTTACCACACGCTCAGCCTCCAAATTAACCTATAGGGAATCCTGCACAAGGATTCCTAAGTCCCTTTGGACCTCTGAGTTTTGAATTTTTCTCTCCATTCAGAAAGTAGACAATGCCTTTATTTTTTCTACCAAAGAGCATGACCATACACTTCACTACACTATATTCTATCCGCCATATCTTTGCCCATTCTCCGAATCTGTCCAAGTCCTTCTTCTGCAGATTCCCTATTTCCTCAATTCTACCTGCTCCTCCTATTATACTTGAGGAAGTATGAATTATTTCAAGGAAAGGGACCAGTTCGTCTATCAGAGATGTGCCAATGTTTTCAAAGTTCAAAGTTTAATATACATGGATTATCAAAGCACGTATATTATATACAACCTCGAGCTTCCACCCCATACAGGCCGACACAAAACAAAGGAACCCATTAAAAAAGATTGTCAAACACCCAATGTGCAGAGGAAAAGAAATTGTACAACAGTAAAAGTAGGCAAATAACATTCAGAATTGAAGTTCATGAAAGTGAGTCCACAGCCACGAAGCCAGTCATAGCCGATCCAGGAGTCCCATTAGCTGCAGGTCATGCACTAAGTTGGCTGACAATTAACCCCACTCCCTAAAGATAACAGATTTTGTAGGTGCTGGACATTCTCAGGAACACGCAATTTGCCGGAGGAACTCAGCAGGTCAGGCTGTATCAATGGAGTGGAATAAACAGTTATCGTTTCAGGCCAAGACCTGACTTTATCCCCTCCATAGATGCTACCTGACCTGCTGAGTTTCTCCAGCATTTTGTGTGTGTAAACCCACTACCATCTTATATATATTGTGCTATGGTACATCCTAGGACACACTGGGACACATCATCAGTGATGTAACCTGGGGCCATCGGGTCTTTCAACATCTGACACTCTCGCCCAGGCGACCCAGATAGAGTTGATCAGGTCCTGCGTCGTAGGTCTTGAACCATAGTCATCTGGAGGCCTGTTTAGCAGCTTCTGTGATGATCCAGAAGGCTCTTTCCCTTGCAGTCCCTTGTAATGCTAAGGAGAGAGTAGGCTCTATTCAGCAAGCAGCCAGCAAAACGTCTACACGCCAGCTCTAGAGGCTCCAATACCTCTTCCTCAAACTGCAGCCACTCACTCCCTCAACTTACCGGAGACCACTTAACCTGCCGGTGTTCTGCTACTCTGCCTGTAGTGGGTGTTTCTGGCACTCAGAGGTTCTGGGCACCATGGGATAATTGCGGGGAAGGCTTCTTCCACGTCTCAATAGGACTAAACCCTGTGCACTGCTGAAGGGTCTTGGCCCAAAACATCGACTGTACTCTTTTCCATAGATGCTGCCTGGGTTGCCAAGTTCCTTCAGCATTTTGTGTGTGTTGTGCTGTGTTTCTTTTTCCAAAAAGAAACAGCTGAGAAGTTGCAGTTGATAGTGAAGCAATAGTACTCACCATAGATCACAAGGGAAGCAAGAATACTGAGGTCAAAGTTGAAAACATTTTTTCAATGTTTTGTGCACTTGTACTACAATTCAAAAGAATCCTCATTTCCTGCAGCTGTATTGTAAGAAGCCAACCACATTCAGCAATATTGACAAAGCAATGAGTACAATTTCTAATCATAGCTGCAAACATTGTACAGAATAGCAAACAAAGAATAGCTGTATGTGATTGAAGAAACAAATATCATAAATAAATTTTAAAAATACGTATTGTAAAATCCACTATATTTTGAAATATTCATGTGAGTTTATGAGAATACATCTGGAAAAAGTTAGAATTTGTTGAGCTGTAATTATCCCTTGGTATGTCATTAAAAACTTACCTAGACATCATGTACTAAGGCATAGAACATTCATGTTATTGAACTAAGAGACAAACTCATAAATATATTAAATTAAATCAAGTGATTTCTCTTGATTTGGAAGGAGAAGGCTGCCTATAGAAAAGTCTATTTAGGTTCACAGAGTAAAAGGCAGCTTATTTGAAATTCCCATGCTTAGAAATCCCAAAGTTTCAATTTGATTCATAGAGTAATGATTAAGAACCATTTTGCCATTGTTACTGCCAATAACTCAGGACAATACCTCTGCTTTAAAAAACTGTCTTGTTATGACATATAATATATTCTTTGCCTCAACAACTTGCGACACATTGCAATAACACTATTGTATAGAGATTTTTCTCATCTATCTCTACAATCTATTTGAGATTATCTTAACTTGACCACAACTTATCACTGACATATCAACCAGATAAAATTTGATTCTGTATTCATTCAATTGATATCCCTCATTATTTAAGCAAAAACTCTAAATTTCTTCTTAGGCTTCTGAGTTCCTGTGATTATGTTTCAACCTCTTACTTTCCTCAAGTGAATATGTCTCTCCTTGCTGTAAACCTAAAGTGGAAATAATTACCTTTTTTAATGGCATCCTTTGCAAGGTTAAATCAAAATGCATGTTATAGTTCAAAGTTCAAAGTAGTTTTATTATCAAGGTACATATAAGTCACCATATACAACACTGAGATTCATTTTTTGTCAGCATACTCAATGTATCTATAGAATAATCACCATAACAGAATTAATAAAAGATCACCCAACTTGGGTTTTCAACCAGAGTACAGAAGATAACAAACTGTGCAAAAAATAAAGAAAAAAAGTAATAATAGACAATAGACAATAGGTGCAGAAGTAGACCATTCGGCCCCTCGAGTCTGCACCGCCATTCTGAGATCATGGCTGATCATTCACTATCAATACCCAGTCCCTGCCTTGTCCCCATATCCCTTGATTCCCCTATCCATCAGATATCTATCTAGCTCCTTCTTGAAAGCATCCAGAGAATTGGCCACCACCGTCTTCCGAGGCAGTGCATTCCACACCTCCACAACTCTCTGGGAGAAGAAGTTTTTCCTCAACTCTGTTTTAAATAACTGACCTCTTATTCTCAATCCATGCCCTCTGGTACTGGACTC
This sequence comes from Hypanus sabinus, assembly GCF_030144855.1. NCBI lineage: Eukaryota > Metazoa > Chordata > Chondrichthyes > Myliobatiformes > Dasyatidae > Hypanus > Hypanus sabinus. The sequence goes on from NC_082707.1 coordinate 203,628,011, forward strand.
TCCCAACATCTGGAACATATTTCCTGCCTCAATCCTATCAAATCCTTTAATTATCTTAAACGTTTCAATCAGATGCCCTCTCAATCTCCTCAATTCCAGTGTGTACAAGCCCAATCTCTCCAATCTCTCTGTGTAAGACAGCCCTGCCATCCCAGGAATCAACCTAGTGAATCTATGCTGCACTTCCTCAATTGCCAGAATGTCCTTCCTTAAACCTGGAGACCAAAACTGTACACAATATTCCAGGTGTGGTCTCACCAGGGCCCTGTACAAATGCAAAAGGACAGCCTTGCTCTTGTACTCAATTCCCCTTGTAACAAAGGCCAACCTTCCATTTGCCCTCTTCACTGCCTGTTGCACTTGCTCATTCACCTTCATTGACTGGTGAACTAGGACTCCTAGGTCTCTTTGCATTTCTCCCTTACCTAACTCTACACCGTTCAGACAATACTCTGTCCTCTTGTTCCTGCTTCCAAAGTGGATAACTTCACATTTATTCACTTTGAATGACATCTGCCAACTATCTGCCCACTCACCCAGCCTATCCAAGTCTCCCTGTATTCTCCTAACGTCCTCTTTGCATGTCACACTGTCGCATGTCAATAATAAATAAATTTGCAATAAATAGAGAACATAAGATGAAGAGTCCTTAAAATTGAAACCATAGATTGTGAGAACATTTCAGTATGGGGCAAGTGAGGTTGAGTGAAGTTATCCCCTCTACTTCAAGAGCCTAATGGTAGAGGGGTAATAATTGTTAATGAACCTGTTGGTTCTGAGGTTCCTATGTCTTTTTCCCGATGGCAGCAGCAAGAAGAGATCATGCCCTGGGTGATGGGGATCCCTGATCATAGATGCTGCAACACCATTTCATGTGGATGTGCTGAATGAGCTATTTGAGTTTCCTTTTAACTCTGGTATGGCCCAAAGCCAGCTAACAGTAAAAATCAATGAGCTTTCCAGTGGCAAACATTTTAATTCCATTCCTGTTCTGAGAGGTCAGTCCATGACTTCCTCCTCTGCTGAGATGAGGCCACTCTCAGGGTGAGGGAGCAAAACCTTATATCCTGCCTGGGTACCCTCCAAACTATCCAAGAATATTGATCTCTCCTCTGGTAAAAAGAAATTCCCTCTCCCTCCCTTCTTCTTCTATTCCCTACTCTGGCCTCTTATTTCTTCTCATCTGCCTATCACCTCCCCCTGGTGCCCCTCTTCCTTCCCTTCCTCCTATGGGCCGCTCTTCTCTCCAATGAGATTCCTTCTTCTCCAGCCCTTTACCTTTCCTACCCACCTGGTTTCACCTATAACCTTCGAGCTATCCTCCTTTCCCTTCCTCCTCCATTTTATTCCGGTATCTTCCGCCTTCCTTTCTAGTCCTGAAGAAGGGTCTCGGCCCGAACATCAACTGTTTATTAATTTCTATAGATGTTGCCTGACTTGCTGTGTTCTTCTGGCATTTTATGTTGCTCAATAATTTGCAGTTATTTTGTAAATAACACTATTCTTTGCATTTCTGGTTAGATGCGAACTGCATTTCATTGGCTTTGTATCTGTACTCGGCACAATGACAATAAAGCTGAATCTAATCTAATCTAATCTAATCTAAGATTTACAGCATCTGCAAACTTCTTCATGTTTAGTATTAACAGCTATTTACATTGCACCTTTTATGACCACAAGCCAACCCAAAGCCCTTCTTTCGCCAAGACTTCTAAAATGCAGTCAGTATTGTAATGGAGCATTGGCTAGTGGAGGGATGAGAGAATCCTCTGGTCCAGTCTAACAGCATTGGACTCCTTTTAGATGGCAAAATGAGACACACACAAGAGATTCTGCAGATGCCGGAAATCTTGAGCAACACACACAAAATGCTGCAGGAACTTGGCAAGTCAGGCAGCATCTATGGAGGTGGATAAATAGTCAATGTTTTAAGTTGAGACCCTTCCCCTCTATAGACACTGCCTGAATGATTGAGTTCCTCCTGTGTTTTATGAGTGTTGCAAAAAAACGTGTAGTTTTATTTTATTGGAAAATGGTACAAATAGAAAAGGAATAGATGTGTGTCATAGGGAAAGAATTGAGGGAGATTTGATGCCATTGAAGAGGTAGGAATGGGAATGGACTGGAAAAATGCCAGATATTGTGTGTAACAGGAAAACTATGATAGAGCATTGGCAAATTTACAGGAGATTGTAGTGTCCTGGTACAGATGAAGCATTGCTCTGTTCCAAGAAGGAGCGGAGAAGCAAAGTTTGAGCAACAATAAGGATGAGAAGCTTGAATTTGGTTGGACAAAAGAAGACAACTAGAGTGTTCAGATTAACAGATGAGGAAGGAGAAGTTTATCAGTATGAATTAGAAGGGAGGACATTGCTTCTTTGAAAGAAAGCGTCTGAACCAGACAAAGTAACCTTGAATAATGGATACTTTTGTTTTTCAAAAAGCAATTAACATTTGGCTCTATCTTTAGATTTCTGAATGGACAGTGAATTCACGTGTGCTACCTCACTATCTTCTTTGCTCTCTTTTGACACTACTTATTTATTTATATATATATATACAGGTTATACTTTATTTATTATATGTTGCTCAGAATCACAATCAGGTGTAGTATCACCTGCCTATGTTATGCAATTTGTTGTATTTCTGGCAACAATAAAATGCAATATATATTAATAGAGGAAAAACATGAATTGCAGTAATGCTCTTCCTGAATCGCTGAGTATGTGCCTTCAGGCTTCTGGACCTCCTCCATAATGGTAGCGATGAGAAGAGGGCATGACTTGTGTGATGGAAGTTCTTAATGATGGATGTTACCTATTTGAGGCTCCGCTCCTAGAAGATGTCATAAATACCAGAGGCCAGTGCTCGTGATGCAACTGCTCTGCAGTGCTGTCACAAAACAATAAATTTGACAGTGACATTAAACCTGAATCTGGTTCAAAAACCCTTATTTCTCTTTCCTTTTAAGATTTTTTTTCCCTTAGAGGAGCAAGATATTTCTGCATTACCCATTTGTACATCTCCAAATCTGCACCACTAGTTTAGAATTTCTTACAACTATGTTACAAAGTTCAAAGTAAGTTTGTCATCAAAGTAGGTATATGTCACCTTGAGATTTGTTTTCTCATGGGTAAAGAAATACAATCAATTCCCCAAGAGGAGCACAACCTTGTCATATTGTTTGAAGGCTTGCGTACCTCAATAATGCAAAGAGCTATGTTGGCTGGATGATTTGGTTCTTGGCAAAGTCACCCATTGCAAACAGGTGAAAGGGTAGCTACCAGACTAGGAGTTGTCCCCGGTCCTCCTTGGTTGGGGTTCAGCTCGGGACTAACATCCCTGACTGGTCAAACAAAATTATTACGGAAACAACAATGAAGATTCCTTCTACATCTGAGCGCCATGCTGTTCCTGAGTTTCCACCCGGGACTTGAATGACTGACAGAAGTGAAAACCAAGAGGAAGCTACTGACATGAAGAAGGAAGCCGTGAACACGGCCAGAGATGGAGGACCTTCATTGCTGCCCAAAATGCCAGTAGTGTAATGGCAGTAAGTAAAGCATATTATAGAATTCGTGAAAAACGATAAATAACAAAGACTAACAACTAATGTGCAAAAGAAAACAAATAATAAAAATGTGCTTTCTCCACCACTAATGAAATACATTATATACCGATAGCACAAGGGACAGACTACAAAAATACCCTTGTGTTCACATGTTTGGACCAGCTTGATCAATCAGCTTTACAAAGGTTCAGTTGGTGAGGTTGAAAATACTGCTTATATTCTGCCAGTTTTAGAGGCTGTGTTCAATACATATTGTACTAGAGATTACCTCTGCACAACTCTGTTATATATCTAAATAACAGCTCGTCAGAATGACATCTGTCATCCACCCACCATGTTGATTAATGCGTGACATTAATAGGCCAGAGCGAAAGTGAAAAAATAGTAAAGTTATGTAAAAAGAATGGCATCTTAAACTTCTGTTTGGAAATGGTTTCTGTTTAATTTAAGTCTGATTATCATATTCACTGTGGATGTGTTAAATAAAAACTTTGAAGAGCTTTCAACTCTTCATCTCAAGAATCTGAAAAAGGAGATTGAGTTGAGTGAGTCATTCCAACTGAATTCAAAGTTAAAATTTAAAGTCAATTAAGGTGGCACGGTAGTGTAGTTTACAGTGCCAGAGATGTAGGTTCAAATCCTGCTACTGCCTGTAAGTACATTCATCCCATGACCATGTGTGTTTCCTTCGGCTGTTCCACAGTCCATAGACCTATGGTTTGGTACATTAATTTATCAATGTAAATTGTCCCAGAGCTAAATCAGGGCCTGCTGAACAGTGTGGCTCGAAGGACCGCAAGGGCCTATTCCACACTGTATCTCAATAAATAAATAAATTAATGTTATGCTCTAAGTACATATATGCTACCACATACAAATGATGAGATTCACTTTCCTGCAGGCATACTCAGCAAACCATTGATAGCAGCTATGACAGGATCAAGGAAAGATCAACTGGAGTGCAGAAGACAATGAACTAATTCTGATAATCACACTGAGAGCTCTTGGCTGTCTGTTTGAAGTAATGGTGCAAAATAACTAAGTATTAAATGCTACTCTTTGAAATTTTTTCACCCTGAAATATGGAAACTATGTCATTATTATTAAAATTATTGTTGGCGTCTTCAGCATTCACACAGTGCAGGCATGACACATGCTGATATTAAATTAGTGCTGGTATTTATAATGTTTACACAGAGACTCAAGAATAGACGCGCCATGATGAAAATAGTGCGGTATTTATGATGTTTGCACAGGGCCTGAAATGCACATACTACTGATGCTGCTGGTTAAAGTAATGCTTATATTTACAGTGTTTAGACAAGTTCTGAAATACAGACATTGCTGAACTGGCAATAAGGTTCAAGCTGAGCATTGCTGTAAATGAAATACAGAAACAGAAACATGGTGTTAAAATCAATGTGGATACTTAAGAAAGGCTTATCCAGCCATTAAAATACAGCCATTACAGATATCAGTAACTGAAATTAGTGCTGACACTAATGAGTTTGTTCAAGCACTGAAATACTCTCACTGCGACGCTTATAACATGAATACTTAATGGGATCTCTATCACAGAACTACCAATTCAGTCTCATTCAGTCGACAGAGAAGGGGAATTTCATGCTATTAGTGAGCTGGATTATGAGCTACACTTGGAGATGAAAGGGATAAAGGGAAGTGTGTAAACCCATTGTGCCAGCCAATTCTGATTGCAGAAGAGCCTTTAATGTTCATAATAGACATGAAATCAAAACTTCATTCTTTTTGTGCCTCTAACAAGAAGGGATAAGGAGATAAAAAGATGTCTTGCTCATTTTTGTTAGACAAAAGGCGATCTATATGGAGGCAGTGGGGGCACAGTATACCAAAGTAGTAGAATAGAGCAATCTCTCAAGTTGAATGTGATGTTCTCCTCAGGGCTATTAACTTATAATGGAGAACGCTGTGCGTGACTTTCTTTAACGTGGGGAGGCTGATGCACCTGCAGTCACTACATGGTCCTTGACCGATCTGGGTCAGGGAACAATGTCATGAAATGCAAGATGACTGGGGACTCTTCACTGTTACAAGTTCCTTCACCTTCATTGTAGTTGTGATGTATCATCATCTTTCACCCCTCCACCATTGAGGTCTTAGCTAGATGGTATTTCTTCTGGATCCTCCCCCTTGACATTACCATTATGGGTGACCCAACCAGGGTGAAGCTCAAGACAAAATCACTTTCAGAATCTCAAGAACTCACAAGCCTCTCCACCATGACAAGAAAATGATCCTCACAGGAGGTTAGACAATTATAACAGAGTGAGGCCGATATCCATTTCTAAAGGGTCTTAAGTAAAGTAAGCACACATCTACATTTCCGGTTGTCGATGAGACCCATTCATTTTTCGTGGAGTCCTTTCTGCCAGATTCAAGAGTCAAGACTGTTTCATGTCCTTTCTAGTACACAAGTGTAAAGGAGAATGGAATAATTATTACTCTGGATTCAGTTCCAACACAGCACAAAAATCACAATAGGATAAAGGACACAGTAAATATATCGGGGTGCTATTTTAGGTGTAGTGGTTATTGCGATTCTGTTACAGCTGGGAGTTTTGGAGTTGGGGGTTTTCCCAGGTGCTCTGGTTTCCTCCCACAGTTCAAAGACATATCAGGTAGATTCATTGGTCACTGTAAATGGTCTTGTGATTGGGTTAAATCGAGGTTGTCAGAGATTGTTGTATGGCATGGCTCAACGGGCTTGAATGGCTTATTCCAAGCTGTGTCTCTAAATAAATAACAATAAATAAATGTTAGCTTATATACATAGAGTGATTGTGTATCCATAAAGTAACACTAGGCACAGGAGTGTCCATACATTAGACCATAAAACCATAAGGCAAAGGACAAGAATAAGGCCATTCAGCCCATTGAGTCTGACCTGCATTCTATCATGGCTGATCCCAGATCCCACTCAACCCCATACAACCGCCTTCTCACCATATCCTTGGTGCCCTGACCAATCAGGAAAAAAATCAACTTCTGCTTTAAGTATACACACGTTTGGCCTCCACAGCGATCTGCGGCAGAGCATTCCACAGATTCACTAGTCTCCAGCCAAAAAAAGTTCCTTCTTTAATCACATTAGGTGATTCTGACAGGACATTATAAAGTTGTTGTGGTTGGGGATGTGGAGAGGGGTTTGTGAATGGGGGTGTTGACCAGCCTTACTGCTTGAGGAAAGTCGCTGATTCTGAGTCTGATTATCCTGGTGTGGATGCTACGTAGCCTCCTCCCTGATGGGAGTGGGACAAACAGTCCATGAGCAGGGTGAGTGGGATCCTTCAGGATGTTATTGGTCCTTTTCTTGTAAATCCTCTTCACATCTCTATGCTGGCCGTCTTGCCACTCCACTCTCAGTAGCAATGCAGGATTGTGGCCCGAAACTTTGACAATTTTTTTCCTCCCACCGATGCTGCCTGCCCCACTAAGTTGCTCCAGCAGAATATGTGTCGCTCCAGATTCCAGCATCTGCCATCTCTTGTGTCTGTTTATTTCTCTGTTTTTCAGCTGACGTTTCTTTTTTTCAAAGTCTACAGTCGGGATGTTTAAAAATAAATATTACTACAATTTCTGAAGCATCAGACTTCACTGTGCAAGACACAGCAGTATGGTGGAAGTTTCAGGTGTCAGGGCTCATGAAGTGTGAGATGTAACCAATGCTAGAGAAAAGGTTCTTCTGAACAGGTCTGAACATCACCTGGACCAGATGGTGTACACCCCAGGGTTCTGAAAGGGGTGGCTGAAGAGATCATGAAGGCATTAGTAATGATCTTTCAAGAATCACTACATTCTGGAATGGTTCCAAGAGACAAAAAGTACAAATCTCACTCCACTCTTCAAGAAAGGAGAGAGGCAGAAGAAAGGAAACTATAGGCCATTTAGTGTGACTTCAGTGGCTGGGAAGATGTTGGTGTCAATTGTTAAGAATGCTGTTTCAGGGTACTTGGAGGCACATGACACAATAGGGTTGACTATTTTCTAAATTGAGCGAAAATACAAAAAATTGAGGCGCAGATGGACTTGGGAGTCCTTGTGCAGGATTTTCTAAAGGTAACTTTGCAGGCTGAATTTCCTCAAGGAAAAAAATTGCTTGACAAAATCTGTTGGAATTCTTTGAAGAAGAAATAACAATTGGAACAGACAGAGGAGAATCAGTTTATGTCATGCACTTGGATTTTCAGATGGCATTTGACAAGCTGCAACACATGAGGCTGCTTAACAAGCTATGAGCCCATGGTGTTACAGGGAAGATTCTAACATGGATAAAATACTGGCAGGACGCAAAGAGAGGAAATATGGTTATATGGAATAAAGGAAACCTTTTCAAACTGGCTGCTGGTGACCAATGGTACTCCCCAGGGGTCTGTTTGGGATCGAGTATTTTTACGCTCTATGTCAATGATTTGAATGATGTCTTTGTTGTAAAGTTTGCAGGTGATATGAAGATAAGTAGAGGGGCAGTTAGCTTTGAGGAAGTAAAAAGGCTACAGAGGACTTGGTTTAGGAGAATGGACAAATAAGCGGCAGATGGAATGCAGGTTTGGGAAGTATATGGTCATGCAATTTGGTTGAAGAAATGAAGGTATTGACTATTTTCCAAAAGGAGAGAAAATCCAAAAACCTGAGGTGCAAAGGGACTTAGGAGGTTAATTTACAGGTTGAGTCTGTGGTGAGAAAGGCAAACTTGATGTTATATTAATTTCAAGAGGACTGGATTATAAAAGCAAGGATATAATTTTGAGACTTTATAAAGCAATGGTGGGGCTTTACTTGAAGAATTGTGTGCAGATCTGGGCTCCTGAGCTTTGAAAGGATGTTGCAAAACTGGAGAGGGTTCAGAGGAGGTTCACGGACATGATTCCAGGATTGAACGGCTTCTCATATGATGAGCGTTTGATAGGCCTGTATTCATTGGAATTCAGAAGATTAAGGGGTGAAATAATTGAAACCTATTGAACGTTGAAAGGCTTTGATTGAATGGATGTGGAGAAGGTGTTTCCTATGGTGAGGGAGTCTAGGATTAGAACACTTAGCCTCAGAATAGAGGGGTGTCCTTTTAGTATGGAGAAGAGAAGGAATTTCCTTAGCTGGACAGTGGTGAATCTGTGGAATTCATTGCCACAAGCAGCTACGGAGGCCAAGAATTTATGCAGATTTAAGGTGGAGGTTGATATATTCAGGGCACAAAGGAATATGGGGGTGTAGAGGCAGGAGACTGGGGATGAGAGGAAAAAATGGATCAGCCATGGTAATGGCAAAGCAGACTTGATGGTGCAGTATACAGCTACAATAGTAATTGAGGGGATATCTCCCCATGCCCAATCGGTAATAGTATTGCTCTAACTTTGCTGTAGCTTTGTAAATCAAAGCTACATACTGCCAGCAGCAGTATGTCAATCTAAGTGAAGTCTGAAAAAGCTTTTTCTTCTCTCTCTCCAGATGTCGCCTGACCTGGTGTGTATTTTTAGTATTTATTGGCATTACCTTAAAGAGTCAATGGTATTATTGTGAAAACTCTGGAACGGAGTGTTCATTAATCGAGGAATTACTCTCCAGGCACAGCAGGGAAGCAATTATATTAACACATAATTACTATTCAAGTCTATTCGCTCTCTGGTGTTGGAATTAATTTGATGTAATTAAGATTTGAGGATCTGAGAGACACATTGGCCCATTCCCCCACCCACCCTCTGCCCCCCTCATTAAACTGGCTGAACTTCTATGTCATATCACTGCTCAAGGGTTGAGATCAGGGGTGAGAGTTGGTTCTATGAAAAAAAAGCAAATTTAACTGGCAATAATTTTGACTTGATTGCTGCAAATGTGAAGGTGCATCATAGGTTAACACCAGAGAGTTTTGACCACATATTGCAGCTTTAGGAACAGTCAAACACATGCAAGATTCCTTTTCCTGTGAATTGTTTGAAAGCACTTCAGTTGAAGGCAGGAGTCATTAAGATGGGAGAATCTGACTCAGATGACCCCAGTCAAACGCTTTCGATTTCCACCATACAGCAGAGAATTTCATTTTCCTATATATATGAAAATAATGTGACAAACTTATCTTGATAGTTGGAAATTGGAAATGGAATTTGCAGTGGACCCGAAAAATCTACTTCTTCAGCCACCTCTGCAATTTGTTTCTCCAGAACTTTATGTGTGATGTGAAAGGTCTTGCGATGGATCTTTGGACTCTACCACAAGTAAAGCCAATGGAGTTTGTAGGAGCAGATGGATGGGTAGTTTGGGTTGTTGTGTGTTAAATCTGTTGTTTGCGATTGACCTCTGTATGCCACCTGCCAAAAGACATTGGAGCAGAATTAGGCCATTCAGCCCACTAAGCCTGCTCCATCATTCCATGATGGCTGATTTACTATCCCACTCAATCCTATTCTCCTGTGTTCTCTCTAAACCTTTGACACCCTGACTTATCAATAACCAATGAACTTCCACTTAAATCTACTAAATATCTTGGCCTCTATAGCCATCTGTAGCAAAGAATTCAACAGATTAACCACCCTCTGATGAAGGACGTTTTTCCTCATCTTTGTTCTAAGTAGACGTCCCTCTATTCTGAGGCTGTCCCTCTGGACTAAGACTCCCCCACTTTTGGAAACATCCACTCCACATCTATCTCGGCCTTTCAATATCCGATACGTTTCAATAAGATCTCCTCTCATTCCTCTAGATTCCATTGAGCACAGGCTCAGAGCTATTAAATACTCCTCATGTTAACCCATTCATTCCTGGGATCATTCTTGTGAATTCCTCTGGAACATCCCAATGGCAGCATATCCTGTCTGAAATAAGGGTCCCAAAACTGCACCTAATACTCCAAAAGCCGACAGATCAGTATCTTATAAAGCTTAGCCTTATAAAGCTTCATAGGGCTTCAGGGAGCTCAGTGCCTTTCTGGAAGTTCCTTTCCCAATTCGAGAAGGAACTACCAATAAAAAGGTAAATAATACTCATCATGCTGGAGGAGAACAGCAAGTCAGGTAGCATCTTTGGAAATATAGAAACAGTCAATGTTTCAGAGCAAGAATATCCATCAGGACTTTGGGTAATACAAGATACAAGAGGAATCCAGAGTTAAACTTTTCTTTCTCCTTTATCTACCTAGACATCAAGATCTCCAGTGACATTCTTAATTCCTTTGAACTTAGTAAATTGTCTATAGATTACAACAGAGGGACACATTGAAAATTAAGAAATACATTAAAGAGAGATCTTCATGAATGAATGTAAATACTCTTAGAACTAGTTGTGATTTTTATGGTTCATGAAAATGAATAGGAGATATGTGAAGTTATAGCAGGTAAATGTAGATTATCCATAATTTTTTTTAAAAAAAAGAACAGACTTACATTTACTAATGAACTTCTGGCCCACTTACTGATCAACCCAAGTTCTGGACAAATCTTCATATAATTAAAACAAAGTCATGTTGTGATGCCTGATAGAGGAAGTTAATGAATACACAACTTCTAACAAATAGAGGTTGAAAGAGCAATGGGTTTTGGCTAAGAAAACAAGGGAAATTCACATGCTCATTTTTGTAATCACATCCAGGGAATTATAATGTCTATTTACAACACAAGGCTCAGTTTGGCATATCATCTGAAGGATCAACAGTTCTAACAGTGCATTGCTTTCTCAGTGTCGCTGAGGTATATTTTTAGTGAGGATTTGAAATGTGGCCCCTGCAGTGAGAACACTTTCAAAAGATGATGCCTCAAAAAGGTGGCATCTATCATTAAAGACCCTCACCACCCAGACAGGCTCTCTTATCTTTGCCACCATGAGGAAGGAGGTACAGGATCCTGAAAACATACACTCAACATTTTAGGAATGTTTCTTAGCTTCTTCCCCTCTGCAATCAGACTTCATGAATGGACAATAAACTCATGAACACCACCTTACTATTTCTTTTTTGCTCACTTTCTGCTACTTATTTAATATAAATTAAATATAAAGCTGGAGTTTGTAATGGGCAGAAGCTTCTACTATCTATTAAATGTTCCCAATGGCATGTGTCTCAGATAGTCTCTGACAACCAAGTCCAGGTCCCAGCCTTCCCAGGGGGCTTAACTACTAAGCCCAGTACGACCTTTTCTAATGACAGGAGAAGGGACAAAGGTGGCTTAGTGGCACATTCAAACCAGTTGCTTCAGGCAGATGGGGCTCATCATTCCTGGTTGGCAGCTCATCAAGTGGAAGGAAAACTCTGATCTCAAACCTCTGCTGCCTTGAGTCGACACCCATTCATGAGAAAGGCTTTAGACCATAAGATACAAGAGCAGAATTAGACCACTTGGCCCATCGAGTCTGCTCTGTCATTTCATCATGGCAGATCTATTTTCCTCTCAGCCCCAATCTCCTTTCTTCTCCCCATATCCATTCATGCCCTGATCTATTAAGAAATTAACAAGCACTGTCTTAAATATACATAAATATTTGGCCTCCGCAGCTACCTGTGGTAAAAAAAAATCCACAGATTCACCACCATCTGGCTAAAGAAATTCCTCCTCATCTCCATTCTAAAAGGATGCTCCTGTATTCTGAGACTGTGTCCTCTGGTCTTAGACACTCCCTCCATAAGAAACATCCTCTCCACATTCACTCTACCAATACCTTTAACCATTCAATAGGTTTCAATGAAGTCATCCCTCATTCTTCTGAATTCCAGTGAGTACAGAACCAAAGCCATCAAGTGCTCTTCATAATACAAGCTGCTCAATCCTGGAATCCTTTTTATGAACCTCCTTTGAAGCCTCTCCAGTTTTGGCACATACTTTCTAAGATAAGGCACTCAAACCTGCTCACAATACTCCAAGTGAGGTCTCACCGGTGATTTATAATGTTTCAACATTATTTCCTTGCTTTTATATTCTAGTTCTCTTGAAATGAATGATAACATTGCATTTTCCTTGCTCACCAAATCCTGCCTGACTCGCAAGTCCCTTTGTGCTTCGTTTTTTCTGTATTTTCTCTCCATTTAGAAAACAGTCTACCCTTTCATTTCTTCTACCAGTGTGACCATACACTTCCTGACACTGTAATCCATCTACCATTCCTTTGCATGTTCTCCTAATCAGTCTAAGTCCTTCTATAGCCTCCCTACTCCTTCAAAACAACCTTACCCTCCACCTACCTTCATATCATCTGCAAACTTTGCAAAAAAATCCTATCAATTCCATCATTCAAATCATTGACATATAATGTAAAAATAATTGGTTCCAACACTTAAGCCTGTGGAACACCACTAGTCACCAGCAGCCAATCGGAAAAAGGCTCCTTTTATTCCCATTCTTTGCTTCCTGCCAGTCAGCCACTGCTTTATCTATGTGTACCATGGGTTTATAGCCTGTTAAGCAGCCTCATATGTGGCTCCTTGTCAAAGGTCTTCAACTGATTCTCCTTTGTCTTTCTTGCTTGTTGCTTCTTCAAAGAATTCCAACAGATTGGTCAGGCAAGATCTTTCTTTGAAGAGACCATGATGACTATGGCCTATTTTATCATGTGCCTCATCCTTAATACTCAACTCCAGCATCTTCCCAACCACTGAGGACAGACCAACAGGCCTCTCTCCCTTCTTGAAGAGTAAACTTCTTAAGGAGTAAACCCTGCCGAAAAATCCAGAGCTGGAGTCCTTAAGGCAATCCTCGGTTAAGTTCAACACTGACGGGGAATTTGGTCCCAAAGTGTATCAGTCTCTGCTATTCCTTTGGATTAATCAGCTGACTGGAGAGGTGGAGCCTGCTATATGGACAACAGCTTGTTCCTCCGATCATACTCCCCTGGCTTGGATATCATGTAGACAGTTGGGAAGCAACAGCCATATTTGATCCTATCCAAAGGAGGAGATTGCGTCCACAAAACAGCAAATTTCATTATGTATGCCAGTGATATTAAACCTGATTCTGATTGAAACCAGTATTTTTACTCATAAGGCAGAAAAGCAGCAACTTGAGAAATTAATCACACCTAGATGGCACACACAGGAGAAGAGTAACAATTAAAGGAAATCAAACAATACGTTTTGAAAAGTAATATGTTACAATTTAGTCAGTTAAATAGTTAACAGAATAATAATAATGAATAAAGACTTGGGAAAGAAATTTTTCCAATTCTTTAGCAGACAGAAACAGCTGAAGAAAGTTTCAGGTGTGTTAATCATAATTTTATAATTCTTTCAATGTTCGGGAGTTGCTTCTTTGGACTGGTGAACGGTAACTCTTATTATGACCAGGAAAGCTGCCTAAAGGGCTGGTGAAATTGTTAAGAGTTTGATAACAATCTAATAACTTTGCAGCCACTTTCTTTACTAACAGCAGACTTGTTTAAAAGCTCAATTTGAATTCTCTAAGGTGTTGTAACAGCATTTAAGTTCACAGTTTGCATGATTGTTAGTCTAGACCAGTATTTTAATGGTGAGTAACATAACCACTATAATACCAAACATATGAGTTGTGCACCCTCAATTTGGAACAGTTTATTGGAGATTATATTAAGATGTTATCTTAATAAGTACATCAGGTACAATCCACACCAATCAGCTTCTTTGTCAAAACAGAAGGGAAGTGCATATTCAGTATGAATGCTGCTTTCTCATAATATTGCCTCCTCTTCTTATGCATGATTTCTTTACCCATAGATTCAAGACTCAAAATGCAAGATCGCTTAATGTCATTTCCAGTACTCAAGTGTAAATCAGAACAAAATAGTTGTTACTCCATATCCAATGTAGCACAAAAAAATATACAATAAGACAATGAACACAATACTAAAAAAAAATGCACAGTAAATACAAAAGATACGTTATACACATACAGTACTGTGCAAACGTCTTGGGCACAAACTGCATATGCAGGTAGTGCACCTAAGACTTTTGCACAGCATTTTAGTAATTTTATGTATTGCATTGTACTGCTGCTGTGAGAGAAAAAAAATCATGACATACGTGAGTGACAATAAACTTGATCCTGATATGGATCTCTATTGTGGACAGAGTGGGAAGGGGACAGGAGAGGGGGAACACGTTTGGGAAAGGGGGAGGAAGCAGGAAGCCCCGGAAAAAACATTCAGTAATGATCCATAAACCAATTGTTGGGAATCAAATGACCTTGCCTGGTGTCCCAGGGCTAGGTGTGTCTGCACCCATGCCACCCCCTGCCCCTGGCACTCCTCTGCCGCATGTCCCACACACACAGAAGAAAGATGGAAGAGCAATAATGAAAGGAAATCAAACAATACTTCTTGAGGAGTAACATGAGAATTTAGAAGGTCAGATAGTTAACAGCATAATAATAATGAATAAAGAGTTAGGAAAGACCATTTTCCTAGATCTTCCCTTAGCAGCCTGAAACAGCTGCTCTCTGTTCTTCTTTGTAAGCCTATCACCTCTGCTGAGGCATAGGCTGCTGAATGCAGCTGGCCGAGTCGTCTGTCCTAGGCCAGCCTTTCAATTTGTCCCCAGGTGTAGACCATCTTTGAAGATCCTTCCTCACCCAAGGGTGAGGTCTTTAGAGCTTTGCCCATGCCCAACCCTCCTTCTTTCACAGGCAGGCTAGCGATTGTCAATGGTCTTCATGAGAAACAAAGTTTTCCACAGTGCCTCACAAAGTGTAACAATAGTAACAAGTTTAACAATTGCTAGGCTGTTTCAGAGGGGAACTGTGAGTCAGCCATATTGTTGCGAACTGGAGTCTGGAGTCTTGAGTTGCTAAAATACCAGACCAGGTAAGGATGACAAATCTCCTTGGAGTGATCTAGATAAGGTTTATTTTAACATCAGTCTGGTAGTTTTGTGCTACATTCCTGAGAAAAGTTTGTTTTGAAATTGAGGATTATTTAACTGACTGAATTTAAGTTCCACAGCTGCTGCAGTGTGATGATTAGTCCATGTCTCTGGATTACCAGTCTGGCAATAAACCACTTCAGGTTAATGCTTGCATGCTGAAAAATTCCACAGTTTCTTTCATCTCTATCGCAACCACACATCAGCCCAGTGGTACACCTCATCATTTTGCAAACTATACCTCAATGTCTGCAGCTGATAAGCATTCAGGCAGGTATTACTCTCCAATCATATTTGATTCACTGAGACAAGAGACTCTGCAGATGCAACACACACAAAATGCTGGAGGAACTCAGCAGGCCTGGCAGCATCTATTGAAATAAATAAATAGTCGTCGTTTCAGGCTGTGACCCTGCATCAGGACTGGACAGGAAGGGGGGAAGGAGGCAGAATCAGAAGGTGGGGAGAGGAAATGGAGTGCAAGCTAGGAGAAAGCAGGTAATTCCAGATAGGTGGGGGAGAGAGAGGAGGGAAGTGAGAATCTTGGAGGTGTTAGGTAGAAAAGGTAAAAGAGATGATGAGGAGGAAATCTAATAGGAGAGGAGAGTGGAACATTGGAGAAAGGAAAGGAGGAGGGGCACCAGTGGAACATGTAAGACAGGTGAGGAGAAGAGAAGAGGTAAGAGGGAGGCCAGGGTGAGGGACTGACGAAGAAGGGGATGGGCAAATCAGTGCTCACGCCATCAGGTTGGAGGCTAGCCAGACGGAACATGCAGTGTTGCTCCTTCAGCCTGATTGTGGCCTCATTGGGCAGCAGAGGTCATGAACCGACATGTTAGAATGGGAATTTGATTCACTGATCTATTTGGGACTTGGCTGAATTAAGTGAGAGTTACCACTGTTACGCAGCATTCATCATTAAGGCAATAAGACATAGGAGCAGAATTAGGCCGCACATCCCATCGAGTCAGTTCCGCCATTCTGTCATAGCAGATCCCATATCCCACTCAACCCCACACACCGGCCTTCTTGCCAGAACATTTGAAGCCCTGATCAATCAGGTGAAACCCCACTGGTTCCCTTAGCTGCGTAAGTCTAAGAAAGGCACACTCCGGTCCTGACAAACCCGTGAGATTGAGACGGCTCTCCCAGTTTGTGTGGATGCTGTGTCATTTGCTATCCTGTTACAACTCAGTGCCAAGAAATACTAGACAGCACACTGTATACAACTAAAGGAAATGTATTTATGAAACTTACTTATCTGAAGGGTTAGTAAAGAAAAGAAAGAAAAACAAAAAGGGCCCATTATAATTAAGCAGTCAACTGGGCACAAGCTGGAGCTCATCTTGAACTCCCCTGTCACTCATGTGCTGGGCCCTCAGTCTGCGTGAACACTGAAACCTCCTTCCAAATGCTGCTCACAATCTATCTTAAACAAACCGGTCTCCCACCAAGTCGTATCCTACGACTGGCTCTCCCCAGCATCTCCTCTCTTCATCTCCTGCCAAACAAAAAGCCCCAACACGAACCTTAGTGTCCCTTACCAACAAACCCCCTGCCCAGGTCCACTATCCTAATTGGATGGCACACATTCCTCATCATCCCTTATCTTCAACAATAACCCAAACAGGCTGGAAACAGAACAGACTGTTCTTACAGAACGGCTAAATCAAATACTTACAGCATTACAGTAAAGAAATGAACCAGAGCATCACACAGGAAATCATCAACTTCTGCTTTAAATATAAACATGGACTTGACCTCCACCACAGTTTGTGGTGGAGCATTCCAAAGATTCACTACTCTCTAGCTAAAATAATTCCTTCCTACCTCTGTTGTAAAAGGTTGTCCCTCAATCTTGAGGCAGTGCCCTCTAGTTCTGGATACCCCCACCATAGGAAACATCTTCTCCACGTCTACCTTATCTAGTTCTTTCAACATTCAGTAGACTTCAGTGAGATCCCCACGCAGTCTTCTAAATTCCATTGAGTACAAGCCCAAAGCTGCCAAACACTCTTCATATGTTAACCCTGTCATTCCTGGAATCATCCTCGTGACCCTCCTCTGGACACTTTCCAATTACAACACACCATTTCTAAGATATGGAGCCCAAAACTGTTGACAATACTCCTAGTGCAGGCTGACTAGTGTCTTACAAAGTTTCAGCATGATCTCCCTGTTTTCCTTGAAATAAATGCCAACATTGCATTTGCCTTCTTTACCACAGATTCAACTTGTAAACTAACTTTCTGGGAGTCTTGTTTGAATTTTCTCCCTATTTAGATAATAGTCTGCACTATTGTTCCTTTTACCACAATCCATTATCATACATTTTTCAACACTGTATTCCATCTGCCACTTTGCCCATTTTCCTATTTGTCTAAGTCCTACTGCAAACACGTTGCTTCCCCAGCACCCCCTGTCCCTCCATCTACTTTTGCATAGTTGCAAAATTAAGGGTTATGGGGAAAAGACAGGTAGGTGGAGATGAGTCCATGGCCAGATCAGCCATGATCTTATTGAATGGTAGAGCAGGCTTTACGGGCCAGAGAGCCCACTCCTGCTCCTGTTCCTGATGATAGGCTATAAGACCATGAGACCTAGGAACAAAATTAGGCAATCTGGCCCATTGAGTCTGCTCCGCCATTCAGTCATGGCTGATCCTTGATTTTAATCTGCTCCTCAACCCCAGTTCCCAACCTTCTCCCTGTAACCTGTGATGTCATGTCCAGTCAAGAGCCGATCAATCTCTGCCTCAAATACACCCAATGACCTGGCTTCCACAGCTGCATGTTCTTATGAATCATCTGCAAACTTTGTCACAGAGCCATCAAAATCTGTGAAAAAAATGTGAAAAGTAGCATTCTCAATACTGACCTTTGACGAACACCACTAGTTGATGGCAGCCTACCTAGAAAAGGCCCCCTTTATTCCCACTCACTGCTTCCTGCCTGTCATCCATTCCTCTATCCATGCTAGAAGCATTTCTGTAGCACCTTGGGATTTTATCTTGTTAAGCATCCTCATGTGTGGCATCTTATCAAAAGCCTTCTGAAAATCCAAGTAAATGACATCCACTGCCTCTCCTTTGTCCACACTGCTTATTACTTCTTTGAAGCACTATAACAGATCTGTCAGGCAAGATTTCCCTCACTGACTTTGACTTATTTGATCATTAGTCTCCAAGTACCTCGCAACCTCATCCTTAATAATAGACTTAATAATAACACTGTCCCACTACTGATGCTAGGCTAACTGGTCTATAATTTATTTTCTTTTGCTTTCCTCCCTTCTTAAGAAGTGGAGTGACATTTGCAATTTTCCATTCTTCCAGGGCCATGCCTGAAAGAAGTGATTCATGAAAGATCATGACCTATGCATCTATTAACTCTTTAGCAACCTCTCTCATGTCTCTGGGATGTAGTCCATCTGGTCCAGGTGACTTATCCAACTTAAAACCTTTGAGTTTGTCTAGCCCTTTTTCATTTTTAGTAGCAATAGCACTCCCTCCTGTTCCCTGACACTCACAGACCTCTGATACATTGTTAGTGTCTTCCACAATGAAGACTGATGCAAAGTATTAATTAAATTCATCTGTCCTTTCTACAGAAAGGACAAATGAGGTGCAGTGAGGTATTACTACCTCACTAGCATCATTTTCCAGTGGTCCAATATCAGCTCTCACCTCCCTTTTACTATTTATGTAACTGAAAAAAAAAACTTCTGGTATTCTGCTTCTAGTTTGCCCTCATATTTCATCTTTCCCCTTCTTAAGGACCCTCATCACCCAACATATACCCTCTTTTCATTACTACCATCAAGGAGAAGGCTCAGGAACCTGAAGTCACACACATAGCATTTTAGAATAGCTTCTTCCCCTCAGCCATCAGATATCTGTAGGGACAGTGAACCCATGAACACTACCTCCTGATAGTGCTCTCCTTTTGTTATTTTTTTTATTTTGCTATTTTTTTTGTTATTTTATTTTATTATTTTATGTTATTTTATTGTTTTTTTTTGCTAAAACAACTTTCAGGGTATATCTTAGTGTTAATAAGTCTGATTTTGATTCTGACTCTGTTCTGCTTGCTTCCAATATTTTTTTTTGGAATCTCTTCAGTGTTTATGACCCTGTGGGATTTGAAAATAGATGTTGATGAGGGAGTTGTCTACATCGTCTCATTGTGACAGATCTTTTATTGCAGTGAATTTTTCTCATCATTCCCAAACCCACTGATTTTCAAATTCTATCTATTTATCTATTATCAAGAGTATACTCAGTGACTGACCCTCCAAAGGAGTTCCAGTTCTCCCTCCTGAATGTCTGATCCCTTATTATGAGGGAGCTTGTCATCCTTGCATGAGATGACCTCCCATTGTTCGAAATACAAGAGTCTACCTGGTCTCAGCTTTCAAAGCTCAGAGTGCATTTAGTATCAAACTATGTACAGTACTATGCAAAAGTCTTCAGCACATATATATATAGCTAGGATTTCTAAGAATTTTGCACAGTACTGTAGTAGTTGACGTGGAGCAGAGAGCGAGTTTGTACATCTGGCGGGAGAATACTATGTTGGGAATGGTGAGGGTGGAGCACCGCTGGAGGGGTGTAGGGTAGGTGGCAGAGGAGTGCCAGAGGGAGGGCAAGGGGTGCATAGCACAGGTGCAGACACACCCAGCCCTGAGACACCAGGCAAGCTTATTTGATTCCAAATAATTGGGTTATTAGTCATTGGTCATTAGCCAGAATGTCTCTCTGGTGCTTCCTGCTTCTTCCCCTCTGCCTCCCCCTTTTCCCAACCCTCTCACTACCTCCTTTCCACTCTCTGGCCACAATAGAGACCTATAGCAGAATCAGCTTTATCATCACTCACATATGTCATGAAACATGTTTTTTTTAATGGCAGCAGTACAGTTCAATACATATAATTACTAAAAGTCTTAGGTACCCTAGTTTTATACTATGTATATGCCTAAGAATTTTGAACAGTACTGTATAGTTCCCTGTTTTCTCCTCCCCCCCCCCCACTTTAAAATCGTGGGATTGTATTTGCTCTGTGGAAACAATTCTGGATTTTTAAAATTTTCAGTGAGTGTACTTACTGTCACCACTGTCATTGGGATGCAGTTCAACAGATGCCGAGGGATCATCAGCTCACTTCTATTCAGTGCTTCTGACTCCATGGGTGACCAGATGGAGATGCATCTCGATCAAAGGAGGTGTAAGGCACTCCTTCCCTCCAGTAGCCTGCAGGTCACTCCCTGGACAAGGTGTAGTACTGGCTTAGCCTCCGATCAGGGTCACGTGAAGCCATGGGAGCAGGTAGAGGACGGTTGTATGAGCAGCTGGTGGATATCACAAGTCCTGGTTATACGACCACTGATGCCAGGCAGACAATCTCTGAAGTGTATTGTTAAGGGTTGGGATCACAGATTTTGTAAAGACATTGCCCAGAAGAAGGCACTGGAAAACCACTTCTGTGGAAAAATTTGCCAAGGGCAATCATAGTCATGGTTCATATGACCTGGCACATGGTGATGATAGCTTTGACTCTGGACTTTTGCTCAACTGTTTCCAAAGGATTTCATAGAACATAGAAATGCACAGCACATTACAGGCCCTTCGGCCCACAATGCTGTGCCAGCCATGTAACCTACTCTAGAAACTGCCTGGAATTACCCTACCGCATAGACCTCTGTTTTTCTAACCACCTCTTAGAGTCTCTTAAAAGACCCTATTGAATTTGCCCCGACCACCTTCACTGGCAGTGCATTCCACGCACCCACCGTATGCTCTACTGTAATTTCTCTTGCCTCTTGCCCCTGGACCCTCATCAGTTGCTTCTTACATACTGTACCTACAAAGATTTTCCCAGAACAGTGGGAAAAGCTCCCACTGTTCCATAAAAGGGATTTAGCTTGAAGCATGAATTCTTTTCCTCTTCTCACTGATGTAGTCTGATTTACTATTTTCAACATTTTCACAGCTCTTTTTTTTTGCAAGGTTACTCCCAAGTTCTAATTTCCGTTTTCTTATCAATGTCCTCCTTTGCTGAATTCCTCCACAATCTTCAGATTTACTGCCTTTTGTGGCCATTTCTGAGAGAATTCGGGCGATCAGGTTCCTTTGATCTGCAAAAGCTTTAACACCTCGTTAGCCATAGCTAGTCCGCTTCTCCTACCTCCTTTACCTTAGTTCGCCAGCCTAACAGAACTAACTCACACCTCATAACTTTGCAGTTTGCTTTCTGTCGAGTTAAGCCCTTGGCTTCCAATTGAAGTAAATATTATTCAATTATTAAATGTAATATCACGATCATTTTCCTTAAACCCCCTTTGACTAGTAGATTATTTATGTTAGTTATTTAATGAGATAGAGCACAGAATAGGCCCTTCCGGCATTTTGAGCCATGCCGCCAGGCAACTGATTTAAATTTAACCTAATCACAGGACAATTCACAATGACTAATTAACCTACTAACTGGTATTTCTTTTGACTGTGGGAGGAAACTCGGGCATCCACACAGTCACAGGGAATATGTACAAACTCTTTAGTTACAGCAGTGAGAATTAGTTACCTCATTTACATCACACAATACTACATCAAAAATAAACATGAGTAAGTCTGCAAGAGCTGGAAACGCACTCAAAGTGTTGGAGGAACTCAGCAGAATCTAAGGAAATTAATAAACAAACGACATTTCAGGCCAAGACCCTTCATCTTGGTTTAAGGGAAAGTTTAAGGGAAACACGAGGGGGTATTTCTTTACTCAGAGAGTGACAGCTGTGTGGAATGAGCTTCCTGTAGAAGTAGTAGAGGCCAGTTCAGTTGTGTCATTTAAGGTAAAATTGGATAGGTATATGGACAGGAAAGGAGTGGACGGTTATGGGCTGAGTGCGGGTAGGTGGGACTACGTGAGATTAAGAGTTCGGCACGGACTAGGAGGGCCGAGATGACCTGTTTCCATGCTGTGATTGTTATATGGTTATATATGGTTATATCTGGAAAGGAAGGAGGAAGATACTAGAATAAAAAGGTGGGGGAGGGGGGAAAGGAGGATAACTAGAAGGTGAAAGGTGAAAAGAGATGGGTGAGAAAGATAGGGAGCTGCAGGGAAAGGAATCTGATTGGAGAGAAGAGTGGACCATGGGAGAAGGGGAAGGAGGAGGGGCACTGGTGGGGGGCGGTGAAGTAACAGCCAGGTGAGGTAAGGAGGAAGAGAGAGAGAATTTTGACTTACAATTGCTGAGTTTTCTAGGTTTCTGCTCTGCTGTATTTGTGCATTCAATTATCCATTCACTCCCCTTAATTCACAGATATGTGCAATAGGGCAGCTGGCAGAGTTCTTAAACACGTGGAAGTCTGAAGATACTGGAAATCCAAAGCACACACGCACAAAATGGTGGAGGAACTCAACAGGACATCAGCATCAACAGCATCTATGGAGATTAATGAACAGTTGACGTTTCAGGGCAAGACCGTTCTTCAGGACTGGGAGGAAAAGGGGATGACACCAGAATGAAAAGGTGGGGGGAGGGAAAGGAGGATAGCTGGAGAGTGTTAAGTGAAGCCAGGTGGGTGGGAAAGGTCAAGGGCTGGAGAGGAAGGCATCTGATAGGAGAGGAGAGTGGGCCATTGGAGAAATGGAAGGAGGAAGCGACCCAGGGGCGGTGAGAAGAGGTAAAAGGCCAGTGGGGAAAAGGGGAAGAAGGGAGAAGGAGGGAAAGATTAGAGTTCTTGTCTCATAGATCTAGTGACCAAGTTCAATAGTGAACTCTGGACTTTTGTGTGTAGAAAATGCATATTATCTGTATGTACTTTCTCTGGGTGCTCTGGCTTCCTCCTATATCCCAAAGCTGTGTGGATTTGCAGGTTAATTGTCCATTGTAAAGTGCTTTATGTGTGTGCAGGTGTGTGGCAGAATCTGAGTCGGGGAGGGGTGGTTGGTGGGAGGGGGGAGATAATGGAAAGACATGACAAAATTGAAAAAGACATTTGTGGAAGATTCATGTTAATGTATACTCAATGGCTAGTATGGATTCAATGTATTCTGTGAATTTAATCAAATTTTAAATATAATGATTATGTTATTTCTTTACACTCAGGTGTTTTATTTATTTGTGAAGAGATGTAGCATGATCACAGGGCCTGAGCTACCCAGTGCACTCATGTAACCAATCAGAATGGGTCTTTGGACAGTGGGAAGAAACTGGAGCACCCAGAGGAAATCAAAACGGTCACAGGGAGAATCTGTAGACTCCTTACAGATAGCTGCAGAACCTAGGTCATTTACACTGCTAAAGCATTACACAAAACACTATGCTACCACTCCGTTCATCTTTAACCACACATGGAAGTTCTGGAGGAGAAAAATGCAATTAAAGTTAAAATACACTGATGAAAATCAAGGTGAATGCAACCAACTACCCGAATTATCACATGGATTGAGAAAACCAAAGGTATTTCCTCCCTAATGATTTGCCTGTAAAGTTTTCAATACCATCAATGCACTCAGATATCGCCCAAGTGCGGCAAGAGAGACTCTCACTGACGTGGGTTGACAGTTCATTGGCTTTAATGAAAAAATGTTGCAGAATTTAAAGGAAAAGAAAAACAATAAATGCCAAGACAATAGGGCCATTAACTAAAACTCTCAGACTGAAAGTTAACACCAACACTGTGGCTGGAATCAATACTGAATGAATACCACTCTTCGACACCATCAGTCAAAGTGGTAGTCCTCCTTCCTGGAAAAGGACGAGGGCAAACAGTGAGGGTAAATGTTGCTGTGCCTTTGGTCAAGTCTCAACAAGATTACAACAAAGAGATGGGAGCTAAATATTGCCAAAATTAAGCAGTAATAAGCTGGAAGGTGTACACTCACGAGTGCAATTGCCGAGCTTGTTGTGCAAGCCGTCTGCGGAGATGTGTAGACCCTACGGCAGAGTCAGCGTTGGTGACAAGTGCATTACTGGTTTCTCACCAACAAATGCACAACTCAGCAATTAATAGAAGGATTGGTGAAGATAAGAGATTTTCCAAGTTTGTCTCTTCCCTGTAGGGTGTTGCTCACTGATTCATGGGTATTCATGAGAACTCATGGAATTTGTTCAAGTTATTAAAGTGGCTGTATAACTGAAAATTGTAGCTGTCCCTAGAACATTAGGTTCAGTCAAATACAGATGTTTCCAGCTGTGACTCTCACAAATCAATGAGGCTGTGTAAACACATCTGGGATTTGTTTTTCAGCAATGCACAATTTATGTTATATTTAACAAGTGGTTGAAAACTAATTGAAGGTGTTGACATTGAGAAGCAGCCACTCGATGTAAGGAAGAGTGTCCAGAGGAGGTACACAAGAATGATTCCAGAACTGGAAGGGCTATTGTATGAAGAGCGTTTGATGGCTCGGGATCTTTACTCACTAGATTCCCTAAAGATTACCTTACAGGATGTTGGTGGTAAGGAAGGCAAATGCAATGTTTGCATTGAGTTCAAGAGGACAAGAATATAAGAGCATCAACATAATGCTGAGCAAGAGAAAATCTGCAGATGCTGGAAACCCAAGCAACACACACTAAATGCTGAACAAACTCAACATGGTAGGCAATGTCTATGGAAAAAAGTACGGTCAATGTTTCAGGCTGAAACCAGTCCTGCCGAAGGGTTTTGGCTCAAAATGTCGACTGTACTTTTTCCATGAATACGCCTGGACTGCTGAGTTCCTCCAGCATTTTGTGTGTGTTGCTCTGATATAATGTAGAGATTTTATAAGGCATTGGTCAAAATACACTTGGAGTACAGTAAACAGTTTTGGACCCCTTATTGAAGAAAAGATGTACTGTCTTTGGAGAAGGTCTAAAGTTGGTTCTCAAGAATGATTCTGGAAATGAAAAGGTTAACATATGAGGAGTATTTGATGGCTTGGGTCCTGTACTTGCTGGAGTTCAGAGAATGGGGTGGGGGGGAGAGGGGGAATTTGAAACCAATCAAATATAGAAAGACCTGGAAAAATAGATAGATATATACATAAATAGATAGATACTTTATTAATCCCAAAGGAAATTGCAGTGTCACAGTAGCATTACAACTGCACAGATATAAATAATTAGAAGAGAAGTAGAAAGAATAAAAAAGTAAGTCTAACAGGAGCAGGTCATCACTTCCCCAGCTAAAGGTTGACTCATTATAGAGCCTAATGTCTGATGGTAAGATTGACCTCTTAAAAGGGAACTGTATGATAATGCTGGCACATGGCCTAGTGGGCAAGGCATCAGACTAGTAACCTGAAGGTCACTGGTTCGAGCCTCAGCTGAGGCAGCATGTTTGTGTCCTTGAGCATGGCACTTAACAACACATTGCTTTGCGGCGTCACCGCAGCCAAGTTGCATGGGACACCATCGGTGGCGTGGAGAGGGGAAACCCTGCAGCTTCCCTGCCCAGGCCTGCGCCCTGGAAACTCCAGGTCTCTTGAGACCGACGGATGCCACCATGATAATGCATTTTGGTAAAAGGTGCTATCGTGCTGACTATTATATAAATGGAGAGAAGGTTCAAGCACCAGAGGTGCAGAGGGACTTAGGAGTCCTTGTGCAAGACTCCCAGAAGGTTCATTTACAGTTTGTGTCTGTGGTATAGAAGGCACCTGCAATGTTGGCATTTATTTCAAGGGGAATAGAATATAAATGCTAGGAAATAATGCTGAGCTTTTATAAGACACTAATTGGGCTGCATTTGGAGTTTTGGGCCCCATATCGCAAAAAGGATGTGTTGTCATTGCAGAGAGTTCAGGGGAGGTTTGTGAGGATGATTCTGGGAATGAAGGGGTTACCATATGAGGAGCATTTGGCAGCTTTGGGCCTGTACTCACTAGAAAACAGAAGAATGCGGGGGATCTCATTGAAACCTACTGAATGTTGAAAGGACTAGATAGGGTTGGTGTGGAGAGGACGTTTCCTCTGGTGGGGGTATCCAGAACTAGAGGACATAGCCTCAAAACTGAGGGGCGACCCTTTAAAACAGAGGTAAGGAGGATTTTTTTTTTAGCCAGAGAATAGCAAATATGTGGAATGCTCTGCCACAGACTGCAGTGGAAGCCAAGTTCATGCATATATTTAAGGGGGAAGTTGATCGTTTTCTGATCGGTCAGGATATCAAAGGATATGGCAAGAAAGCGGGTGTATGGGGTTAGGTGGGATCTGAGATCAGCCATGATAGAATGGCAGAGCTGACTCAATGGGCTAAATGGCCTAATTCTGTTCCTATGTCTTATGGGTCTTATTGTGCTCTTTGGAGCAGGCAGTTGTCTTAGTCCATTACTAAAAGTGTTCCTTTGTTCAACCAAGCTAGCATGCAGAGGGTGAGAAACATTGTCCCGAATTACCAGGATTTTCCATCAGGTCCTTTGTTCTAACACAGCCTCCAGTGAGTTCAGTTTGACTCCAATAACAGAGTCAGCCTTTCTAATCAGTTTATTGAACCTATTGGTATCACCCATGTTGATGCCATTGCCCCAGCACGCCACGGCATAGAAGATTGTACTGGTGACAATGGAGTGGATGTGGAGAGGATGTTTCCTACCGTGGGGGGAATCTAGTATCAGAGGGCACAGCCTCAGAATAGAGACATCCATTCAGAACAGAGGTGAGGAGGAATTTCTTCAGTCAGAGAGTGGTGAAACTGTGGAATTCATTGCCATAGATGTCTGTGGAAGCCAAGTCATTGGACATATTTAAAGTGGAGGTTGATAGGTTCTTGATTAGTATGAGCATTAAAGGTCATGGGGTGAAGGCTGGATAATGGGGTTGGGAGGGATAATAAATCGACCATAACACAATGGTGGAACAGACTCGATGCCTGAATGGCCTAATTCTCTTCCTGTATCTTCTGGTCTTATGATCTATAAGACGTGTTACTGCTAGAGAGAAAATAAAAGTAACACTTTTATGCTCCTTTCCCTGGTTTTATGTGTTTTTCAAAAGAAACATTTAGAAATAAAAAGTAACTCTGGGAAACTAGAATAGGAAATACCACAGCAAATGTTACTGCAGCAGAGAGCTTTGTGTGTTGTGGTCGAATTTAATAAAATTATTATATATTCTACCTAACGATAAGAACATTGGTTGCACTTTTAAGATAGTTTATGTGATGAAATAGAGCTCAATTAACCAAGCAGCCAGAAAGTTGACAACTCCATAAATCATCAGTGGTATCAACATCAGGGCTTTTTTCTCCTGCCAAGTTGTGGGTGGGGAGACCTCATGTCTGGGAAAAGTACAGACACAAGGACCTTAAGTTTACAAAACCAAAGCTCGCATGCATCACCCTGCACTTGTACTTAATCCATATTTCAGGAGTGCTGTGACAGCAATTGGAAGTCTGATTGCCAAATGAACTCCAAGTAATCATTAACCATTTGAATGCTGGATTTGTTTAAGATTGTTTAATATCATTTCCTGTACACAAGTATAAGAAGAACAAAATAATTGTTACTCTGGATCGGACTCAGCACAAAACAAAACATAAGGTAATATACACAACAACAATAATAATAAAACACACCATAAATATAAATACAGTACTGTGCAAAAGTCTTAGGTGCATATAGTGTGTGTGTGTGTGTGTGTGTGTGTGTATATAGCCTTGG
Source organism: Hypanus sabinus (assembly GCF_030144855.1). Taxonomy (NCBI): domain Eukaryota; kingdom Metazoa; phylum Chordata; class Chondrichthyes; order Myliobatiformes; family Dasyatidae; genus Hypanus; species Hypanus sabinus. The sequence continues at coordinate 203,656,074 of NC_082707.1, forward strand.
TGTCAAAGACTTGCACGGTACTGGAAGCTGTTTTTTTTATATATCATTTTCTGTGGTGGGTTAATTTTGATTTGATTTGATGCACGCAGTGGAAAGTCATCCATCTCCATCCTCTATTTGCCTTTAAAATAGCAATATCTGTGAGTGTTGGGTTTTTGATAATATTGGCGAATACTTAATAGATACAGTACTGTGCAAGTCTTAGTCAGCCAAGTTACATATGTATGTGCCTAAAACACAAGGTTCTACACATAGATTGATTGCATGTCCATTAAGTGTCACTATACTGCACATGGGAAATAATAAAGTAGTGATGGAGTTAGTGGGTAAGGCCTCACTGCTTGGGGAAAGAAACTGTTTTAGAGTCTGGTGGTCCTGGTGTGCATGCTATGTAGCCTCCTCCATGATAGCAATGGGATAAGCAGTTTATGACCAGGGTTTGGATAAATGTCCTTAACGGTGAGTAGGCTGATACCAGTGATGCGTTGGGCCATTTTGACTCCCATTGAGGATTCTAACTGTCCACCCGCAGTGCCTTTTCCATACAATGCGGTGATGCAGCTTGTTAGGATGTCTCAACTGCACACCTGTCGAATGACGTGAGGTTTTGTTAGTTGTTAGGCATGAATGGGGGTGTTCAGGGAGGGCCTGCACCTCTGGTGAAGGGGCTTATCTGTTCATTCCAGGGCAGCTCACTCAGCTTTGGTCCCCACCGGTCACTCAGCTCTCGCCTGTGATCTAATAAGTTGTTTGCATATGACAGCAGCCATAACCCACTACACCGCTTCAGCAGGTGAGCTAAACCAGATGCCGGGGGACTTCATTTCCTGGTGAGACAGAAATATCCCTGTTCCAGCAGGCAAAGTTAGCTCTGGTGGACTGGGTGGATGAAATCTACAGTGAGATCCAATGGCCAGGAAGGCAGTAACTGAAACGTTCTGTGGAAGGGCATAATGAGGCACCAAAGTCATGGTCATCCATGTCAAGCAAAGAAGACCCCAGATTGTGATGACTACTCGTACCACTAGACCTGGACTTCTGAGCTTGAGAGAGTGGAACTGTCTCAGTGCAACGGCTTTTCCGCTTTAAAAACTCTCCCGCGCGGGTTTCCTGTCATCATCGGATATGCAGATCAAGTCAAGTCAAGTCACTTTTATTGTCATTTTAACCATAACTGCTGGTACAGTACATAGTAGAAATAAGATGATGTTTTTCAGTAACATGGTGTTACATGACACTGTACAAAAACTAGACTGAACTATGGAAATAAACAACACAGAGAAAGCTACACTAGACTACAGACCTGCACAGGACTGTGTAAAGTGCACAAAAACAGTGCAGGCATTACAATAAATAATAAAGAGGACAATAGGGCAAGGTAACAATCCAGGCTCTGGGTATTGAGGAGTGTGATAGCTTGGGGGAAGAAACTGTTACATAGTCTGGTCGTGAGAGCCCGAATGCTTTGGAGCTTGTTCCCAGATGGCAGGAGGGAGAAGAGATTGTATGAGGGGTGCATGGGGTCCTTCATAATGCTGTTTCCTTTGCGGAAATCTGTAGTGTACGACAGATGTCCACCAGTTGTCAGAAACGCTAAAAAAAAGTGCCCACAAAATTGTACTTTTAAAATAAACAATGTGTCATATTTAATGTTGAACTGAGGAACATATTCAGTATACTGTATTTACAAAAGGGGAAAACAACTTGCACTAACGGCTTTGGATTAGTCTCTCATCTGGATATATCACAGTTCCTACACTGCCTCCGCAGAAGTAGTGTCACGAGCAGACACTAGTCTTAGCAAGACAATCTTGCTGGAGAAATTCATTGCCTCTTTGCACGTATCATTGCCTCAGTCAAGCCAGCGCTCTTGGACCAGATTATATTAATGTACCATCCAGAAAACGTCATTGCCCCTTTCAAAGTCAAAGTCAGTTGAGATTTATTGCCATAGGTGCAGGTATGTTTATGTTCTATATCACTGTGTCTATCCAAGACAATATCAAAAGCTCCACCCAAAAATGATCTCCTCCTCTGTTTGTCTCCTCTGTCATGGACGCATTGGTAATCATTTTCCAATGTTCTATAGATTCAGGAACAGTTCCTTCTGACTGGAGGGTGGCTAATGTTGTCCCACTTTTCAAGAAAGGTGGGAGAGAGAAAACATGGAATTATAGACCAGTTAGCCTGACGTCAGTGGTGGGAAAGATGCTGGAGTTAATTATAAAAGATGAAATTACGACACATTTGGATAGCAGTAGAAGTAGCAGTCTGAGTCAGCATGGAGTTATGAAGGGAAAATCATGCTTGACTAATCTTCTGGAGTTTTTGAGGATGTAACTATGAAAATGGATAAGGGAGAGCCAGTGGATGTAGTGTACTTGGACTTCCAGAAAGCTTTTGATAAAGTCCTACATAGGAGATTAGTGGGCAAAATTAGGTCACATGGTATTGGGGACAGAGTACTGACATGGATTGAAAATTGGTTGGCTGACAGGAAACAAAGAGTAATGATTAACGTGTCCCTTTTGGAATGGCAGGCTGTGACCAGTGGGGTACCACAAGGTTCGGTGCTGGGACTGCAGCTGTTTACAATATACATTAATGATATAGATGAAGGAATTAAAAGTAACATTAGCAAATTGGCTGATGACACAAAGCTGGGTGGCAGTGTGAAATTTCAGGAGGATGTTATGAGAATGCAGGGTGACTTGGACAGGTTGGGTGAGTGGGCAAATCTATGGCAGATGCAGTTTAATGTGGATAAATGTGAGGTTATCCACTTTGGTGGCAAGAACAGGAAGGCAGATTACTATCTAAATGGAGTCAAGTTAGGAAAAGGGGAAGTACAACGAGATCTAGGTGTTCTTGTACATCAGTCAATGAAAACAAGCATGCAGGTACAGCAGGCAGTGAAGAAAGCTAATGGCATGCTGGCTTTTATAACAAGAGGAATTGAGTATAGGAATAAAGAGGTCCTTCTGCAGCTGTACAGGGCCCTGATGAGACCCCACCTGTGCAGTTTTGGTCTCCAAGTTTGAGGAAGGACATTCTTGCCTATTAAGGAGTGCAGCGTAGGTTCCCAAGGTTAATTCCCAGAATGGTGAGACTGTCATATGTTGAAAGATTGGAGTGACTGGGCTTGTATACACTGGAATTTAGAAGGATGAGAGGGGATCTGATTGAAACATATAAGATTATTAAGGGATTGCACACACTAGAGGCAGGAAGCATGTCCCCGCTGATGGGTGAGTCCAGAACTAGAGGCCACAGTTTAAGAATAAGGGGTAAGTCATTTAGAACAGAGATGCGGAAAAATTTTTTCACCCAGAGAATAGTGGATATGTGGAATGTTCTACCCCACAAGGCAGTGGAGGCCAAGTCTCTGGATGCATTCAAGAGAGAGTTAGATAGAGCTCTTATAGATAGCGGGGTCAAGGGATATGGGGAGAGGGCAGAAATGGGGTACTGATTGTGTATGATCAGCCATGATCACAATGAATGGCGGTGCTGGCTAGAAGGGCTGAATGGCCTACTCCTGCACCTACTGTCTATTGTCTATTGTCTATTATGTACTCGCCTCCCAGTCACAACAAAATCACTTCCCCAGTTGGGGCAATATTTTCTCCCTCGTCCAGATAATATCTTCTCCTGTTATGGGACAAGGTCTCATAGCAATATCCCTCTTCTGTCTAGACAGCATCACTTCTCCATCTAGACAACGTCACTGCTCCAATCCAGACATTATCTCAGCTTAACCAGGATCTAACGGTAATATTAAGCAGCTTGATATCACTTTAAGTTAAATTGTGCTTTTTTCATTTATTCCCCGCCTTTTCAGATTCTCAAGATAGAATGCTTTCCTTATAGTGTGTCATGAGAGTATGTGTATGTCAACCTAATGGTCAACTGCAATATAAATTTCCGATTTCCCACCGTCACAGTGTGAAACACAACTGCACTCTGTGTACACTGATAGGCTAGTGTCTCATAGTTATAAATCACAGACAGAAGCTACATTTTCCTCTCTCCTCCATAGCCCCAGTGGTAACTCTTTTCTTTTGATTGTGAGTTTGCTGACCATATCTAACTGCTAGAAATAATTCAGAAGATGTGAAGTTCGGATAGTTGAGAACAAATGTATTTAATACCTCCCCCCACTTAGAAAACTTTAAACAGCTAGTGTGAACTAGAGTCAACTTTGCCAATTAAGGAAAGTGAATGGATAATTAAATGAAAACAAAAACACAGTATCACTTTTGTGCAGGACAGATTCTCGGAAAACACCACCATGGACGGTCCCAAGCCCGGCTGAAAAGGGAGGAGGGTTAAGCATGGGGCTAACAAACCCATCTCGTAAATTCCCAGAGCTCCAGAAATATCAACAGTAGCTCCAGGGAACTCATCCCTGGGAGAGGAAGATGGAGTATACCCAGGAGCAACTTGAAAGACTGGTCCAAAGCAGAGGACTCTGGCAAGTTGCCATTGGCAGTTTATGTCCCAGTAGGAGTGATGGACTTAAGTAAGTAAGTGAGTGAACTACTCAAGGTCGGATTAGATAAAACAACATCTTTCTCTTCACCCCTCCACCCAACAGATGGTTTTAGCATAAAGAAAACACTTTAATCCCTTCTAACAATGTGACATCATTAAATATAGCTCCAATGTGGCATGAACACTGCTGTCTGGATAGGGGCAATGATGTTGCCGGGACAACAGAGGAAATGTTGTCCAGCCATGGGAATAGATATTGTCCAAACAGCTGAAGAGATAATGTGCGGAAGTGGATTTTGTCCTGACAAAGGAGTGGATATTAAAGGAAAGGGAATTGTGTGGATAGAGGCAGTGATGTAGTGTGGACAGAGTACATAATATAGTCCTACAGAGGAAGATTTATCATCAGGCATGAAAGGAGATGTTGCCTGCCAGTGGATATTCATGGGAGAGGATAATCCTGGACAAGAGAGGGGGATATTGTCCATCAAGGTACCTCCATGCTCTCAACTATTAATGAAGCCACTACACTACTGTATGAATTTTTTTTCATAACTTTACAAATATCGCTCACTTGTTATGTGCCATGTCATGTGATGTGGGCGATCTTAGTCTTTCCGTGACCATGACTGTTCCTGGCAAATTTTCTACAGGAGCAGTTTAGACCATTTGGTCCATCGAGTCTGCACAACCATTCAACCATGGCTTTTTTCACCCTCCTCAGCCCTACTCCTCACCCTTCTCCCTGTAACCTTTGATGCCATGGTCATCAAATCTTGACCTTAAATGTTTTGGGGCAAGGCACTTCATCAAGCCTGAAAAAGAAGGGGGAAGAAGGCAGGATAAGATAGTGGGGAGGCTAAGGAGTACAAGCTAGAAGGTTATAGGTGAAGCCACGAGCGTGGGGGTGGGATGAAATAAGAGGCTGGGAGGTGATGGGTGGAAAAGGCAAAGGGATGGAGAAGAAGGAATCTGATAGGAGAAGAAAGTGGACCATGGGAGAAAGGGAAGAAGGAGTGGCACCAGGGGAAGGTGATAGGAAGCTGAGGAGAAGAGTTAAGAGTCCAGAGTAGAGAATTGAAGGAGAGGGTAAGGAGAGAGGGAAAAATTACTGACTGCTGGAGAAATTGATGTTCATGCCATCAGTTTGAAGCCTACTAAGAGTGTAATCGATTTCCACAGATGCTGCCTGACCTGCTTTGTTGCTCCCATCCGAGTTGCCCATTCTCCATGAACATTTCTTTCCTCACACTGGTAGCCCTAGATCTCAACTGTGAAGTTCCGTAATATTTAACTATTCAAACAAGCATGATAATTCTTTGTGTTTATACAAACTGTCTGCACTTGCGGCTCAGGAATTGACACGTACTTTATAAAAATATACCACTGACATTTTCATATCTTTATTAGGTTCTATATATTGCCCTTTTAGCTTTATTACAGCTACTGTAAAACAAAAGAAAATTTTACTCAATTTTGTTTCATGTAACGCAAATTATCCTTGCTTTTACATGGAAACTGAGGAAAACCTCTTACCAGACATTAAACGACCTGTTCATCACCAGAGTGAAGAAAGGAGCTGAGAAGATTACTTCTGACTCCACCCAAAATAGCAATCACCTATTCACCAGATCGCCATCAGAGAGTTGTTACGAGTCTGTCAACACCAGGACTACACGTCATCTCCGACACTTCTTTCCTATAGCTATCCAGCTTCTCAAGAAATTTCACTCAGGCGTAATACCCTAACTATCCCTGCACAACATCCGTTAACTGATCTTTCCTGCTTTCTTTGTTCTGTTAATAATTCTGTTCATATGTTCACATCTAGTTACGTTCGATTTTTGACATTTGTGCATGTGCCCGTTCTGCTAATTCTTGATTGCTCATAGCTGTTTTCATTATTGTCTTGTAAGTTGTCAGTTGCTATTGTGTTGTCTGTTTTGGTATTGTCCTGTGTTTTATGTCTGGCAGCAAACCACAATCAATTCTAATGTGTTTCACATACCAGCAATCAAGTGATCCTGACTCTGACACTTCAGTACACACACAGAAGCTTCATGCTAGGAAATAGAGTAGTTAATACTTTTTGCAGATATGGATGGAGAAATGGCAGATAGATTTTAACCCAGCTAAATGTGAGGTGTTGCACTTTTGGCAGGTCAAATACCAAAGGGACAGCACGATCCTTAACAGTGTTGAGGAGCAGAGGGAGCTCGGGGTCCACGTTCATAGCTCCCTGAAAGTGCCTCACAGGTTGATAGGGTGGTTAAGAATGCATATGGCACATCGGCCTTTATTAGTCGAGACATTGAATTCAAAAGTTAGGAAGTTATATTTCAGCTTTATAAAACGCTAGTTAGGCTGCATCTGGAGTACTGCACACAGTTCTGGTTGCCTCATTATAGGAAGGGTGTTGAGGCTCTGGAGAGAGTGTAGAAGAGGCTTGACCCATTGAGGCTGGGTAGGATGACAGCTGGATGAAAGATGATAAGCTTAAAGGGAAAATGAGGGGAGACTTCATCACTCAGAGGTTTGTGAGAGTGTGGAATGAGCTGCCACAGAAAGTGGTGCAAAGTTTAGATAGGTACATGAATAGTAGTGGTATGGAGGGCTATTGTCTTGGTGCAGATCAATGGGAGTAGACAGTTTAAATAGCTCGGCATGAACCAGAAGGGCCAAATAGCCTAATTCTGTGCCGTACCTTTTTATGACTCTGTAACTCCAAGAGATTTATCAGGAGACTGCCTGGATTAGAGGGCATGTTCTATAACAAGATGCTGAACAAACTTGGATTGTTTTCTCTGGAGTGGCAGAGGCTGAGGGGAGATCTGATAGAGATTTATAGGATTATGAGGGGCAGAGATAGTGCAGACAGACAATATCTTTTTCCAGCGGTTGAAATGCCTAAGACCAGAGGGCAAGCATTTAAGATGAGAGGAGGTAATTTCAATGAGATGTGAGGGCAAGTTTTTGACACAAAGTGGTGAGTGCCTGGAATGCAATCCTTGATAGAGGCAGAAGCATTACAGTCTTTTCAAGGATGTTTAGATCGGCATATGAATGCAAGGAAAATCAAAGGATATGGATATTGTATAGGCAGAGGGATTAGTTTACGTGACAATTGATTACAAATTTAATTGGTTCGGCACAATATCGGGGCCTGTTCCTGTGCTGTACTGGTCTAAGTTTGATGTTCTATGTATCAATTCAGCTTTTTTCCACACTCCCTCTGAGGGACATTTTTTTTGGAAAATCTAGGCTGGTACCTTAATTATAGTTGCCATTTTTGGATGCAACATTAAACCCTGCACCACATCCCTCTTGAGTTTGCAGGTGTCTGGAAAAAAAAAACACAGAAATATCCCGTTTTACTCTCAGTATTCTGGCTAATATTTTTCCTTCAAAGGACATCACTAATGATATCATAGAGTTTCGGGAGCTTGTTGTGTCAAGCAGCCTGCTGCATTTTATAACAGTAAATGCATTTCAAAAATATTTGATCGTGCCCAAATTATTTGGAACACCATCAGGTTGGAAAGAGTGCCAAACAATGGCAAGTATTTTCCTGTAGTGATTCCCAGGATAAGTCTGTTGTCTGAGGGAACCACAGATTGGGAATTTTCTGCAAGTGTTACAGTGATTACTTACCCCCTTCCCTTTGTTCCATGGTCTATTGTCCTCTCCTTTTAGATTCCTTCTGCTGTAGCCCTTTACCTCTTTCACCTATCACCTCCATGCTTCTTATATCCCCCACCCCACCCACCCACCTTCTTCCTCACTTCGTCTCACCTGTCACGTCCCAGTTTCTTATATATATGTCAGGTCTCCATTGGTCAGAGTTGCCCATGGATACTGCAATCTAGCTGTCTAGATACACAAGCCTGGTCAGTACGAAGTGGACAGCAAGCTCCCTCTCTCCATGCACCTGATGAATCCAAAGGAACGGAAGAGACCGATACAGTTTAGTACCCGCAGCGTTGCAGGAGTTGCCAGTCAACATTGTAATACTGCCTTAGGGACTCCAGCTCTGGATTTTCCCTTGGGGTTTACTCCCAATGCCTTCCCCATCAGTGGGTACAGCCACATGGCAGCGGAGGTTTGAATTTAGTCTTCCTTCTCCTGGATGAGCTGCTGACCATGGCTGACGAGCCCCATCTGCCCGAAGCAATTGGTTTTAAGGTGCCACTAACCCACCTTTGCCCTTCTTCTGTCAGTCGAAATGGTTCTGCTGGGCTTAGTAGCTAAGTCGCACGTGAAAGCCAGGAGTTGGTCTTGGTTGTCAGAGGCTATTTGTGGCACACACCATTGGGAGCATTGAAGGGGTAGTGTGAGCTTATCCCCATTACCACCGACGTCGATGACAACCTTAAGGAACCTTTAACATACATACATACATACATACATTTATTTATTTTTTAATACACAGCTGGGACTAAGCCCTTCTGGCCCTTTGAGCTATATAGCCATCAAACCATTTCAGCCCCAGACTAATCCCAGGGTTGTTTACAATGACCAATTAAACTAACAACTGGTATGTCTTTGGACTGTGTCAGGTAAATGGAGCACCCAGTGGACACCCTTTCATTCCTCTGGGAGGATGTTCAAACTTCTTACATCATACGCCCCCTCCACCACTCTCATTACCCCTCACCTGCTCTCACCTATGACCTACCGGTTCGTACTCCTCCCCCACCCCCACTTATTCTGTCTTCAGCCCCTTTGGAGCTCCTTTCCACTCCTGATTAGATCATGACACCATAACATTTAGGAGCAAAATTAGGCCCATCAGCCCATTGAGTCTGCTCTGCCCTTCCAGCATGGCTGATTTATAACCCCTCTCAACACCATTTCCTTGATTTTTCCCCATAACCTTTGGCAGCTTGACAAATCAAGAACCTATCAACCTCCATTTTATATTTACTCAATGGCCTCCGCAGCTGTCCATGTCAAAGAATTCCACAGATTCTTCACCCTCTATCTGAAGAAATTCTTCATCTCTGTTCTAAAGACAAGGTGGTGGTTCTAAGTAGCACAAGGCTTTGTGCTTGGCCCCTGCTCTACTCCCTTTACACTTATGACTGTATGACGAGGCATGGCTCCAGTCATTTGCTGATGACAACACTGTTGTGGGCTGAATCAAAGGTTTAATTGGTCATTGTAACTTGTCTTGTGGGGCTAGGGTAAAATTAGAGTATTACTGGGTGGTGCAGCTGGTTCACAGATTAAAGATTGCCTCTGCATCACCCAAATGTTAAAACAATGGGGTTATGTTAATTGGCCTGCATAAATCCAGGCAACTAAGGGCTTAATTAATTTGCAACCATGTGTGAGGTCAGGAAGCTTGCAATTAGTTTGTTTCAGACAAGGAATTTGAACATTCAGAGATGTCTCCCTGTCTAGTTATGCAATTTAATGGAAGCATTGTCAATACAAAGTGTTGAAGCAAATAATGTTGTTATAACTATTGAGACTGTATTACGTCACCTATTGGTCTGAAGGGTATAAAATGTCATGTAGTTCTGAGTTGGTGAGACTCTTCCGAGAGTGCCTCCAGAAGAATGCCCACTTGTTGTGATGAATATTATTAATTTCACTGTCTCTCCAGTAACTTTGATCAAAGTTGCAACAATTCCTATGGAAATTTTTACTCCCATGCACATGTCATTTTTAAAAAATATCATTCTTTCATTTGTAATGCTTCACCACCTACCCATATTCCTTATAAATGTTGCCGATTACTGTGAACAGTATCAACTTTCCAGATAAAGGCATAAGTGCTGTGACAGAGGAAGGATGAGCGTTTCTGATCACGGCCAAAATCTATTCCATTGGAAGACATTTGCTACCAAACATGGGAGTAGAAATTCTCTCTAAATTGCATATTCCAAAAATGAAATAAACTCCAAATATCAAAAAAAAATCCACTGAAGTCAAAGAGCACCAAATTCAGAAGCAGAGTTCAATACTGAAACATTAATCTGTGTTCAATGCAAGTACCAAAAGGCAAATTTCTAAAATCATACACATTTCAATGGTTTAATATATCAGATGCAGTCAACCCTGGGTATTATAACAGAATAAACATGTTAGCACCAATGACCTTTAAAATTCGAAGCAGTAAGTCATTGCAAAATGTTTCCGTTGAGTGTTTAGGGAAATAATTCTATCTTCACCTTGTTTGTGGGAGCTTGCTGTGCAGAATTCTTTCACACCACAACCATGACCACTTTTCTAAAGTGTTTTATTGGCTGTGAATTACTTTTAGTTTTCACAAATCACCATTTAATCAGTCAGGACATTGAGTAAAAGAATTGGAATGCCATATGACAACAGCACAAGATGTTGGTGAGACAACACTTGACATATTGTATGTAGTTCTGGTTACCTAGCTCTGGTTCAAGAACAGTTACTACCCCTCACCTTCAGGCTCTTGAACAAAAGAACACAATTATCCACAAACAATGATCACACTTTAAGGACTCTTTGTCTTGTCATTTCATGCTCTCATTATTCATTGTTATTTATTTACTCCATTGTTGCATTTTAACAGGTTGTTGTGTTCTATGCTCTTGCTCTTTCATTGATCCTGCTTACATCTACTATTGTGTAGATTTGTTGAGAATGCCTGCAAGAGAAAGATTCTCAGGGTTTTATGTGGTGACTCTGATAATAAATTTGACTTTGAACTTTGAACTTAGTTATAGAATGGACATTATTAAGTTGGAAAGGGTGCAGGAAAAGATCACAGGGTTGTTAAGATGACAAGAGAGAATGAGCTATATGCAGATACTGGACAGGCAGCGGCTATTTTTCCCCTGGAGCATTAGAAACTGAGGGATGACCTGATAGATCTGATAGAGGGATTACTGCCTTCCCCCTTCCTTCAGCCCACTGTCTGAACTGAACCATTAATCTGCCTAGTCCCATTGACATAGCCCTCCAACCCCTCCTATCCACGCACCTATCCAAATTAAACGTTGAAATTGAGTTCACCTCAACCACTTGCTCTGGTGGCTTGTTCACACTCTCACAACCTCTGAGTGAAGAAGTATCCCTCATGTTCCCATTAAATTTTTCACCTTTCACCCTTAACCTATGATCTAGTTTCACCCAACCTCACTGGAAAAAGTCTGTTTGGATTTACCCTATCTATACCCCTCATAATTTTGTATACCTGTATCAAATTTCCCCTCAATCTGGGGAATAAAGTCCTTTCTCTACAACTCAGGTCTTCAAATCCTGGTAACATCCTTGTAAATTTTCTCTGCACTCTTTCAATCTTATTTATATGGTTCCAGTTTCCAAAACTGTAAACAATGCTCCAAATTAGGCTTCATCATAGTCCTATAGAATTTCAACTTAACATCCCAACTCCTTTACTCAATACATTGATTTACGAAGGCCAAAGTGCCAAAAGCTATCATTATGACCCTATCTTTCACTTTCTTTTTGACACCACTTTCAACACATTATGGACCTGCATTCCCAGATCCCTTTGTCCTACTACACTCGTCAGTATCCTATCATTCACTGTGCAAGACATACCCTGGTTAGTCTTATTGAAGTGCAAAACTTTGCACTTGTCTGCATTAAATTCCAACTGCGATTTTTCAGCCCATTATTCCAGCTGATGCCGATCACACTGCAAGCCATGATAACCTTTGTCACTGTCCACTACACCCCTAATCTTGGTGTCATCTGCAAATTTATTTATTCAGTTTACCACATTATGATCCAGATTGTTAACACAGATGACAAACGATGACAGTCTAGCACCGACTTCTGCTGCACAGCACCAGTCATAGACCTTCAGTCGGAAAAGCAACCATGGAACCATGGAACATTACAGCACATCTATGCCCATTCTCTGCTTCTTCCTCAAAGCCAATTTACTACCTTATCCTGAATGCTGAGTGATTGAACATTCTTGAACAACCTCCCTTTCAGGAGCTCGTCAAAGGCCTTGTTAAAGTCCATGTAGATAGCATCCGCTTCCTTGCCTTCATCAGACAGACATACTTTATTGATCCCGAGGGAAATTGGGTTTTGTGATCAATATTCAACTATCTTGGTAACATTTTTGAAAATACTTTTAAGTTTGGTTAGACATAACTTGCCACACACAAAAACATCTGTCCCAGTCTTTCCAAATAGTTATGTATTCTGTCCCTTAGAATACTTTCCAATAACTTTCCCACCACTGATATCAGCTTCTCTAGTCTAAGAATTCCTGACTTATTCTTAGAACCTCTCTTAAACAATGCAATATCATTAGCTATTCTCTAATCTTCTGGCACCTCACCTGTGGCTAAGAATGTTTTAAATATCCCTGCGATTTCTCTGCTATCCTCCCACAGGGTCTGATAGAACACCTGGTCAGGCTCTGGGCTGTTATCCATCCTAATTTGCCTCAAGACAGCAAACATTTCCTCATCTGTAATCTGTATTGGGTCTATGATCTCACTGCTGTATTGCTTCACATCTATAGACTCTGTGCTAGTAGCCCGAGTGAACAAAGCAGTGCCAAAAGAGAACAAAATAATGAGAAAAAGATAGTGTGGTAGTGTTCATGGATTCATGCACCATTTAGAAATCTGATGGCAGAGGGGAAGAAGCTGTTCCTAAAATTCCTAAAATTGTGGGTATGGCCACAAGGCAGCAGAGGTTTGAAATCAGAGTTTCCCTCTCTTAGATGGACTGCTTTCCCAAGCTGACGAACTCCATCTACCCGAAGCACTGGTTTTAAGGCGCCAGGACCCACCTTCACCCCTTCTCCTGTCAGTAGAAACAGTTCCGCTGGGCTTAGAGGCTAAGCCACACGAGAGGGCCGGGAGTTGGACTTGGTTGTCAAAGGCTATTTGAATTTCATGCCGTGAGGAGCACTTTTAGGTAGTGGGAGCTTGTCAGTTTGACAACCTTAGGAACTCAGCTACTCAGGTTTAATTCCTGCTGCTGCCTGGAAGGAGTTTGTACGTTCTCGCCATGACCATATGAGTTTCCTGCAAGTACTCTGGCTTCCTTCCACAATCCAAAGACATACCAGTTGGTAGGATAATTGATCTTATAAATTGTCCAGAGATTAAGCTAGGATCAAAACGGGCGATTGTTGGGCTATGTGACTCAAAGGGCTGGGAGGGCCTATTCTACGTTGTATCTCAATAATTAAATAGAAAAGATGGATGTCAGCTCTTCGAGGCATCGCCTATTGAAGATGGTCTCAATGCTGGGGAGAATGGGATCACGATGGAGCTGACTGGGTTTGTAACTTCCTGCGGCTTTTTTGGATCCTGAGCAGTCATGTGGTTAGACAGGCAGAAAATTTCATCGCATGAAATTAATACCTGCATAATGCAATATTAAATGTCCAGATGTTGTAGGTAGGGAGGAGATCAGGATGACACAATGGTACTTCTCGTGGCCCTGATGTCTCACAACTCCTGTGACTCAGGTTAAGTCATGACTTCCAGTCATGTCTATGTGGAGCCTGCATGTTTTCCCTGTGACAACATGTTTTCTCAGAGCAGTTCAGTTTCCTTAGCATCCTCAGAAGATTTGTCTATAGAACGTAGAACAGTACAGAACAAGTATAGGCTCTTCAGCCCACAGTGTTATGCTGAACCAATTAAATTAGTAATCAAATGGCCAACTAAACTAATCCCTTCTGCCTACACAATATCCATACCCTTCCATTTCCTTCACATTCACGTGGCTATCTAAAAGTCCCTTCAAAGTTTCTACTGCACCTGCTCTACCACTACCCCAGGCTGTGTATTCCAGACACCCACCACTCTCTGTGTAAAAAACTTGCCCCTCGCACCTCCTTTGAAACTACCCCCCTCACCTTAATGCATGCCCTCTGTTATTAGACATTCCAACCCTTGAAAACATCTAAATTGATTTAGACAATAGACAGTAGGTGCAGGAGTAGGCTGTTCAGCCCTTCGAGCCAGCACCACCGTTCAATGGGATTATGGCTGATCATCCACAATCAGTACCCTGTTCCTGCCTTCTCCCCATATCCCTTGACTCCGCTATCTTTAAGAGCTCTATCTAACTCTTTCTTGAAAGCATCCAGAGAATTGACCTCCATTGCCTTCTGAGGCAGAGCATTCCATAGATCCACAACTCTCTGGGTGAAAAAGTTTTTCCTCAAATTCGTTCGAAATAGCCTACCCCTTATTCTTAAACTGTGGCCTCTGGTTCTGGACTCGCCCAACGTCAGGAACATGTTTCCTGCCTCGAGCGTGTCCAATGCCTTAATAATCTTATATGTTTCAATCAGATCCCCTCTCATCCTTCTAAATTCCAGTGTATACAAGCCCAGTCGCTCCAATCTTTCAACATATGACAGTCCCGCAATCCCAGGAATCAATCTTGTGAACCTACGCTGCACTCCCTCGTTAGCAAGAATGTCCTTCCTCAAATTTGGAGACCAAAACTGAACACAATACTCCAGGTGTGGTCTCACCAGGGCCCTGTAAAACTGCAGAAGGACCTCTTTGCTCCGATACTCAACACCCCTTGTTATGAAGGCCAACATGCCATTTGCTTTCTTCACTGCCTGCTGTACCTGCATGCTTACTTTCAGTGACTGATGAACAAGGACACCTAGATCTCGTTGTCCTTCCCCTTTTCCTAACTTGACACCATTCAGATAGTAATCTGCCTTCCTGTTCTTGTCACCTCACATTTATTCAAATTAAATTGCATCTGCCATGCATTTGCCCACTCACCAAACCTGTCCAAGTCACCCTGCATTCTCCTAAAATCCTCCTCATATTTCACACTACCACCCAGCTTTGTGTTATCTGCAAATTTGCTAATGTTACTTCTAATCCCTTCATCTAAATCAATAATATATATTGTAAATAGCTGCGGTCCCAGCACCGAGCCTTGAGGTACCCCACTAGTCACTGCCTGCCATTCTAAAAAGGACCCGTTAATCCCTACTCTTTGTTTCCTGTCTGCCAACCAATTTCCAACCAAAATTCACCCATTTCTGCCTTCAAGGGTCCAACTTTGGTCTTAACTAATTTTTTCCTCCTCACATACCTGAAGAAGCTTCTTCTAGCCAAGAATTCTTGGCTAGCTTATCTTCATACCTTATCTTTTCTTCCTGTATTGCTTTTTTAGTAATCTTCTGTTGCTCTTTAAAAGTTTCCCAATCCTCTGGCTTCCTGCTCATCTTTGCTATGTTATACTTCTTCTCTTTTATTTTTATACTGTCCTTGACTTTCCTTGTCAGCCACAGTCGTCCCCTACTTTCCTTAGAATCTTTCTTCTTTTTTTGGAATGAACTGATCCTGCACCTTCTGTATTATTCCCAGAAATACCTGCCATTGTTGTTCCACTGACATCCTTGCTAGGGTGTCCTTCCAGTCAACTTTGGCTAGCTCCTCCCTCATGGCTCCATAGTTCCCTTTGTTCAACTGTAATACTGACACTTCCGATTTTCCCTTCTCCCTCACTCTCAAATTGTAGATTAAAATGTATCATATTATGGTCACTGCCTCCTAATGGCTCCTTTACCCTGAGTTCCCTTATCAAATCTGGTTCATTGCACAACACTAAATCCAGAATTGCCTTCTCCCTGGTAGGCTCCAGTACAAGCTGTTCTAAGAATCCATCTCGGAGGCACTCCACAAACTCCCTTTCTTGGGGTCCAGTACCAACCTGGTTTCCCCAGTCTATCTGCTTGTTGAAATCTCCCATTAAAAACCATAGTATTACCTTTGCAACATGCTAATTTTAGCTCTTGATTCAACTTGCACCCTAAATCAAGGCTACTATTTGGGGGCCTGTAGATAACTCCCATTAGGGTCTTTTTGCCCTTACAATGTTTCACTTCTATCCATACTGACTCTACATCTCCTGATTCTATGTCACCCCTCGCAAGGGACTGAACTTCATTCCTCACCAGCAGAGTCAACCCAACCCCTCTGCCCACCTGTCTGTCCTTTCGATAGGACGTATACCCCTGAATATTCATTTCCCAACCCTGGTCCTCTTGCAGCCATGTCTCTGTTATTCCTACAACATCATACTTACCAGCTTCCAACTGAGCTTCAAGCTCATCCACTTTATTTCTTATACCTCGTGCATTCATATATAAATCTTTTAATTCATTATGCCTCTCGCTTCTCACATCGATCCCTATTGCACTTGGCCATACTCTCTGATCCCTTCCTGAGCTTTCTGCCCATCAATTCTGTTGTCTTTCTTAACTTTTCTTATTCTCTCTTTCTCTTTAACTCCATCCTTATATTTCCAGTTCGTCTCCTCCCCCCCACTTATTAGTTTAAACACATCCGTGTAGCAAAGGCAAACCTGCCTGCCAGAATTCTGGTCCCCCGCTTGTTAAGGTGCAACCCGTCCCTTTTGTACGATTCATCCTTACCCCAAAACAGATCCCAGCGGTCTAAGAATCTAAAACCCCGCTTGCCGCACCAGCTCCTCAGCCACACATTGAGATCCCATATCTCCCTGTTCCTGCCCTCACCGGCACGAGGAACTGGAAGCAAACTGGAGATAACCACCCTGGAGTTCCTGCTTTTCTGAGTTCTCTGAAGTCATGCTGCAGAATTTCTTTCCTCTTCTTCCCAATGTCATTTGTGCCAACATGCACTACCACTTCCGGCTGTTCACCTTCACCCTTGAGGATTCCCTGCAATCGGTCTGTGATGTCCTGAATTCTGGCTCCAGGGAGGCAACACACCATCCTTAAATCCCGCCTGTTGCTGCAGAAACCCCTTTCTGTACCTCTCACTATGGAATCCCCTACTACCATGGCTCTGCCTGTCATCTGTCTCTTCAGCATTGCTTCAGTGCCCATTTTGGACTTGCAGACCTGTTTGCCTCTCAGACGGGCAGTATCTTCTGTCCTGACAGCTTCCCAGAGGGTGAACCTGTTTTCAAGAGGCACATCCCCCGGGGTCTCCTGTATTTCAAGCATCCATCCCTTCCTCATTGTCACCCCCGTTCTCTCCTCCGGTATCTTTGGTGTAACGATCTCACTGTAGGTCCTGTCCAGAAAACTCTTGTTTTCCCCGATGAACCTGAGGTCATCCAGTTGCCTCTCCAGTGCCCCAGGAGCTGAACCTGGACACACTTATCAGAGTTGTAGCAGCCGGAGGCACCATCAGTGTCCCTGACCTCCCACATCAGGCAAGAATCACACTGAATCAGTTTACCTGTTATCTCTTCACCACCTCTCACCCTCTCCAACTGTGGCGTAGTCTCCTCCCTCGGCCTCCCTGCCGACGACTCTTGAGCCAAAGACTCGCACTTTTCCCTCAAGGCACTTCCCTCGACAAGGTCGCTTCCTGAGTCAAAGCTGCAAAGCTCTGCTCCTTTACTGGCCGCTTTCCACTGGATATTTACTGATAGATTAAAAAAAAATGCTTATTTATTTCCATAGGTGCTGCCTGATCTGCTGAGTTCCTCCAGAACTGTGCGAGTGTGTTGCTCAGTATTTCCAGTATCTCTTGTGCTTATGTTAAACAGGCTACTATAATTTACCCCTGTGCGTTGGTGTGATATGGGAACTTG
Organism: Hypanus sabinus; assembly: GCF_030144855.1. Taxonomy (NCBI): domain Eukaryota; kingdom Metazoa; phylum Chordata; class Chondrichthyes; order Myliobatiformes; family Dasyatidae; genus Hypanus; species Hypanus sabinus. Next base: position 203,674,119 of record NC_082707.1, read on the forward strand.
GGCAGTTCAGGGTGATTAGATAGACTTGGGTGAGTGAAAAAATATGGTATAAGTGCCAAGTACATAGGTGCTTGATGTTCAGCACTGATGGACTGCAGTATGTGTTTCTGTGTAGTCTGAGAGTAACTCTGCAAAAGAAAAGGAAGAACAGCAGAATGATTCAACAGATCTTTTTAGCAAAACAACGTAAAACCTATTGTTTTTGTCTCTAGTATCTAAATGAGGTCAGAGCTAGAAAATGAATCTATATATTCTGTTAGCTAGGATACAGATAAAGGTAAGGGAAGGAGACTCTCCATTGGTGGGGTTGTATCCTAGTGCTCAAAGTTGATACACAATCCAGGGCAGTATGATATGAAGAACAAGCGTTTGCTAACGTAGGAGCCTCCACCTCTCCTCACAGCCGATAAATCTAAAGGAACAGCAGAGACGGAAATATTTTGGCGTCATCACTGGCGTCACCGGGAGTTGCCACACAGAGTTGCACTCAACATAGGACTACCTTAGGGATTCCAGCCCTGGATTTTTCATCAGGGTGTACTCCCAATGCCTTCTCCATGAATGGTTATAGCCCCAGGGCAGCAGATGTTTGAGATCAGAGTTTTCTTTCTTCTAGATGAGCTGCAGAACAGAAATGATGAGCCCCATCTGCCTGAATCAACTACTTCTAAGGCACCAGTAATCTGTCAGTAGATAGGGTCCACCAGGTTTAGTAGCTAATTCACACGTGAAAGCCAGCTGCGGGACTTGGTTGTCAGAGCTCTTTGAGACACATGACATTGGGAGCATTTAATAGGCAGAGGGAGCTTATACTGCATCACCCAGCTACGATAGCTTTAAGGAACCAAAGATTCAAAATACGTTTATCATCAAGTATGCATGCTGTATACAACCTTAAGATTTGTCTTCCCACAGACAGCCACAAAGCAAAGAAAAACATGGAACCCATTCAAAGAAAAACATTGAACTTCACCCGCTCATGCGCAAACAGCAAAAACGGAGCAAAAAACAGAGAATATAAAACACAAAACCGAAAGAGGCCAGGCATATTCAAATCAGCTCAATCTAGTACTGCATCATTCATTGATTGATCTTTGGGATGAATTCTGCATTTGGTCTTGTCTTACACCACAATCGGCTTGAGAAAAAAAAGACTGTTTCTACCTACAGCGAACATATCATCGTTGACTACTTTACTAAAACTGTCCTGGCATGGCTCACATCACTGATACCTACAGCAATGAGCATTTCTTTGTAAACCAATCATACTGCTCTATTCCTTGACCTTTTTTAAATGATGATCTTTGATAAATGTTAAAAGCTTATACATGGTCTTTAATCTGTCTTAAATCAAAGTGGTCAGAACCAGAATCAACTTTAATATCGTTGGCATATGTTGTGAAATTTGAAATTTGTTGTTTTTGTGGCAACAGTATTTTTATATATATATATATATGTCCTGAAGTTAGCAATGAGAGAGGGGCATGTCCTGAGTGATGGGGGTCCTGGGTGAGGTGAGCACCCATGATGGAGCTAATGGAATTCATGACTTTCTGCAGTTTACTTTGATCCTGTGCAGTGGTTCCCCTCCCCCACACCAGACGGTGATGCAGACAGTTAGAATACACTCCAGCTGAAAGTAGTTGAATGCATAAATCTGAACTGTAAATACACAAAATGTCCTCAAAACAAATGGTGATATGAGTGGGGAGAAATTAGGTGTCAGAGTTAATATACAACTGTTTAACCTTTAGAAGAGCTAAGGCTCTCTCTTAAAATTCTTCTGAATAAAATAATTTTTCATCCAACTCTTTGCAAATCTTCCAGTCAAAACAACTGTCACTGAAGCTCATCCAACCATTATACTTAGTAATCAAAAGAGAAAAATATGACAGAATACACAGGAAGTCAAAGGACATGAGATTAAATGGCACTCGGATGGGACTAGCACAGTAACAATGGGTCACACAGCTTCTCTCGAGTAAAATTTCTCCAATGTCACTCTGAATTATTTTCACCTACAAGAGGAGTAGCATAAGAAAATAACAATAACTAGTTACTGTGGTGAACTATGTGCCTGTCTGGACACGCCCCTGCTGACTGCTCCTGTGGCTCCTCCCACAGGCCCCTGTATAAAGGAGACCTGCGGCCTGACGCTCGGCCTCAGTCTCCAGGACATTGTATGATAGACACTCACTCCTGGTTCCTTCTTCCAGTCAATAAAAGCCGATATCTCGCCTTACGTCTCAGTGTGAGTTATTGATGGTGCATCAGTTACAAAATATCTCCTTAACAAAGAAGGTGAATTCACTAAATCTGATCCTTTGTCAATTAATGCCCTGAAAGAAAGGGATAGGAATTCTGGGTTGTTCACTCGGCTAGTTTAAGATGGCGCTACCTAAGGTGTGTGACAGCTTACTGGTAAATGATAAGACAAGAGAATCGACTAAAAACTTACTTGTAAAACCTTTCATGAAGCAATTTGTGGTGAGCTAGAATTGCAGGAGGAGGCGAGACTGGTTAGGGGGGTAAGCCTTGCTGGGGCATTGCATAGCACAACGTGTTCAGGCTGCTGGGTTTTTAGACAAAGTTGATATCAGAGTGAATTCCAGAGGAGCTGATGAGGAAGAGCGTTGATACTCGTCCAACTGACCCAGGTACGAGGTTGGATCGCTTCAAGCTCTGAGCCAATTTGGTGACAGGGGTAACAGCTTCGGGCAGGGCAACCCGGGCACGTCGGGGCACTGGGATCCGGATTCTAGAATGTGGTACTACTCAGTGCCTAGATAATTTAAATGCCAGCACAAATAGACTGGAAGCCCGACTGATGGGTATGGAAGCAGGAATGGGGCTGATTTTGTTTGCTGCTCTGTGAGTATTCATTCCCTTCTCTGCAGCGCTGAGGCTGTGAACTGAACTAGCTGTTATGTGTTTCTGCACCCCTGGTGTGAAAACTGGGGACCAAGGCTTGACTTGGACCTGCTTTGGGTGCAGATCTGGAATTCAGTCTGATTCAGAATGCAGTTGGCTTGCTTCTATTGCTTGCATGATGTCATTTTCTTTCTCCCTCTTTCTCTGCTTGGTGGGTTTTGTTTTCTTTAATTGTGTTATTTGAGTTTCCTGCTTTCTGACTGTCTATAAGCAGACAAGTTTCAATGTGTATAATTTATACAGTTTTTGATCATTTATGTGCTTTGCTTTGCATGTCCTGCTGCAGGTTTTTGAATTAAAATGTTGGTAATTCCTTACCCCAACAGATCCTGCAATAGAAAGTTTGGTACTTTAATTCCTGTAACACCTATCCGGAATCCTGGATTCCAGAAAATATTTCCAGGATGATGGAGTACTTCTTCAAGTGTGCTCAGAGGTCATCCTGTACTTTGCTCCCTGTACACGCACAGTTGTATTGCCAGATTCTGTTCTAATTCCTTTGACAAATTTGCAGATGATGACACTGTAGTGGGCTCTAGCTCAAGTAAAAATGATTCAGAGTACAGAAAGGAGATAAAGAGCCTGGTGACATGGTGTAACGACAACCACCTTTTCCCTTCATATCAACACAAAAAAAAATGCTGTTGATTGACAGTGGGAAGGAGGACGGTGCACATGTTCCTGTTTACGTCTACAATGTAGAGGATGAGAACTCTGAGAGTTTCACGTTCCTTGGAGAGATCACCAATAGCCTATCCAATCCAACCACGTTGACACCATGCCAAAGGAAGCTCACCAGCATCTCTGTTTTTTCAGGAGGGTAAAGAAAACTCATATGCCCTCATTTACCATCACCAGTAGTTTTTGCAGACCTGGGCAACTATTTCCAGTTCATCTGCCAAACAGTTAACATTTCCTGTTCTCTTAACTCTTTATTCACTTTCAAGGTGGCTGGAGTTCTGTCACAGTCCATGATCTGCAGTTGTGCTTAAACTAAATTCTTCACAGACCGTGGGTTCCCACTCTTTCAAACTCATGGAGTGCCCTGCATTTAGGCATCTCCAGGAGTAGCTTGGAAGATGAGTGCCTTTGGGAGGCAACCCTGAGGAGGAGATTGAAACATCAAGACTGTGGGCATGGCTGTTGTAGGCCTTTGTACTCAAGCAATCTCTCTCTCTGTCTCTCTCTCTCAATAGTCAGAGAATTTACTGATCCACGAGTCAGGGAGCTGGAATAAGCAATGCTGCAAACTGTAACATTAAAACAACCAGCTATTGGACACCGCTCTCACTGTGTCTGGAAGAATATCTTTCTGTCACTTTTTAGTGAGAGAGAGGGCCTGTTGGGATGTTGAGGAGTTAGGATGGACAGTAGTTTTTGATGGACCAGACCATGGTCCCTGCAGGCTGGCAATTACATGGTGGGTGGTGGTGGGGTTGAAGCTTTTGTGAGGTGAGGGGGGGAGGGGGAAGTGGAAATGCTTTTGCTGCTGCTTGTATGGGAAGGGGGAGGGGGCTTTGCACTTCTAGCATTTTTCTGTCATTCATTCCTTGGGGTTTTCTTCTCCGTTTCGTGGATGTCTGTGAAGAGTAAGGATTTCAGGTTGTGCCTGTATACTGTATACATTCTCTGATATTAAGTTGAACCACTGAAATTTTATTGATGCCTCTATAGATGTTTCATGGATTGGTTTGGTGACTGCTCTGCCAGTGACCACAAGCGGTATGCACAGAGTTGTGGACAAAGCTCAAAACAACATTGGAATCAGCCTCTCCTCCATGGACTCTGGGTAAACCTTGTTGCCTCGGAAACCAGCCACCATGGACAATCTTTCCTCTCCCTATCCTATTCAGTACAAAAGCCTGAAAGTTCATACCTTCAGACTTCAGAAGAACTTCAATCCCACTGTTTTCGACTATTAGATGGATCTCTAGTACAACAAGATTGACTTTGTACCTCACAATGTACCTTGTTTTTAACTCATATCTTACTGCCTCCCTGCATTAAACATTTTAGCTGTAATATTTTACTCTGCATTCTTTTATAGTTCCACTTGTACAACGTCAATGCATTGAGTAATGATTTAATCTGTATGAACAGTATGTAAGGCACGGTTTTCATTGTACTTTAGTACATGTGACAATAATGAGGCAAATAGCAGTTTATCAATTTCTATATATGAAGGGGCTGCAGATATTTTAATAATCAAAATGCAACAGCCGATGGAACGCAAAATAAACTATTATGTGATCAAGTGTAACACTTACCTAGAGCATAGAAGATTGGGGGGAGATTTGATAGCAGTATACTAAATTATGAAGGATACAGTTAAGATAATTGCTAGCAAGCTTTTTCCACTGAGGTTGGGTGAGGCTACAACTGGAGGTCTTGGGTTAAGGGTGAAAGGTGAAATGTTTAAGAGAAATACAAGGGGTGTTCTTCACTCAGAGTGGTGAAACAAGCTGCCAGCAGAAATGGAGGATTCTGGTTTGATTTCAACATTTAAGAGAAATTTAGATAGGTACATGCATGGTAGCGGAATAGGGGGCTATGGGTTTGGTGCAGGTTGATGGGAGTAGGCAGATCAATGGTTTGGCATGGACTAGATGGGCCAAATGGCCTGTTTCTGTGCTGTAGTTTCTATGATTCTAAATAACGCAATGGGATAATTCATATGACAAGACATAACAGTGCTAGTACATCCCTTTGATGACATAAATGCAGAGATTCCATCATAAGAAATGAAGCAGCTACATCTACTTACCAAGGTTGTTAATTATTTCTGTCCAATTTCAAATCCACAAAACCAAGGCATGAACTGTAGGCATCATTACTTCCCGCAGTTCACTTGACCTTCCAGATTATTAGCCCCAATCTGGATCTGAGGGGGCACTATGGCAGTGTAGTAGTTAGCATGATGCTATTACAACTCAGGATGTTGATGCCTGGAGTTCAGTTCCAGTGCTGTCTGTAAGGAGCATGTACATACCTCCCCGTGACCACGTTACTTACTCCAGGTACTCCAGTTTTCTCCAAATAGATGGGTTGCTAGGCAGTGTTGCTCATTAATAAAGGTATACATGTTTTCTCAGCAATGATTAACAGATTGCAATTATAAGCAGGAATCGTGGACGATTTCCCATTACTTGGTCCTAAGATATTATCGGGTGAATAGGGTTGTCTGGCCCATTGTCCAGAAAATGTTCCACTCCAGTCCTATGGCTATAATTAAATACTTCAAATGCTACTTCAGGATTTTTACTTCATTATTCTGCATGAGGTTTCACTGTGTATTTTAATCACATCCAGCATAACAAATCCATTTTCTATCCTGGCATTTCCTTGTCTATATTTCTTTCTGCCTTCTATTGATCTGTAAACAATCCTCTTTTATATACGTTATTTATTAAGCTGTTAAAGATGGTAAACTCCAGTCTCTCCATCAAAACAGGGCAGAGTCTTCTGTAGATGGTCCCCAGTGGTTTGTTTCTCACTTTAAGACCTAGGCCACCTGGACCAGATGAACTCACCCTAGGGTCTGAAGGAGTAGCGATAGAGACCGTGGAGGCATTAGTAATGATCTTTCAAAAACCATTGTACTCTGGCATGGTGCCAGAGGATTGGAAAATTGCAAATTTAATTCCACTCCTTAAGTAAGGAGGAAGGCAGCAGAAAGGAAATTATAGACCAGTTATCCTGACCCCAGTGGTTGGGAAGATATTGGATTCAATTGTTAAGGATGAGGGTATGGAGAACTTGGTGACATAGGACAAGATAGGAGAAAGTCAGCATGGTTTCCTTAGGGGAAAATCTTGCCTTACAAGCCTGTTGAAATTCTTTGAGAAGATTACAAGTAGGATAGGTAAAGGGGATGCAGTGGATGTTGTACATTTGGACTTTCTGAAGGCCTTTGACAAGGTGCTATACATGAGGCTGCTTACCAAATTGATACAGGAAAGTTGATACATGGTCAGAGCATTGGCTGATTGGAAGGAGGCAACAAGTGAGAATAAAAGGATCCTTTTTTGGTTGGTTACCAATGACTAGTGGTGTCCCACAGGGGTCATTGTTGGGGCCACTTCTTTTTATGCTGTATATCAATGATTCAGATAATGAAATAGACATTTTATTTTGCCAATTTGCAGATGATGCAGAGATTGGTGGAGGGGTGGGTAGTATAAAGGAAACAGGTAGGCTGCAGAAGGACTTAGACAGATTAGGAGAATGGGCAAGAGAGTGCCAAGTGAAATACAATGTTGGAAAATGCATGGTCATGCACTTCAGTAGTAGAAATCATGTGCAGAATATTTTCTAAGTGGGAAGAAAATCCAAAAACTGAGATGCAAAGAGACTTGAGAGTTCTTGTGCAGAACACCCTAAAGGTTAACTTGCAGTTAGAGTTGGTGGCGAGGAAGGCAAATGCAATGTTAGCATTCTTTTCAAAAGGTCTAAAATACAAGAGTGGTGAAGTGATGCTGAAGCTTTATAAGGCACTAGTGAGACCTTACCTTGAGTATTGTGAACAGTTTTGGGCTCCTCATCTAAGAAAAGGTGTGCTGGCATTAGAGAGGGTTCAGAGGAGGTTCACAAGGATGATTCTGGGAATAAAAGGGTTATCATGCATGGAACATTTGATGGCTCTGGGTCTTTACTCACTGGAATTTAGAAGAATGATGAGTGATCTCATTGAAAACGTTTGAATGTTGACAAGCCTAGACAGAGTAGATGTGGAAAGAATGTGTCCAATGGTGGGGGAGTCTAGGACAATAGGGCACAGCCTCAGGACAGAGGGTGTCCATATAAAACAGAGATGTGGTGAAATTTCTTTAGCCAGAGGACAGTGAATTTGTGGAATTTGTTACCACAGGCAGCTGTAGAGGTCAGTTCATTGGGTGTATTTAAGGCAGAGATTGATAGGTTCTTGATTGAACATGGCATCAAAAGTTATCAGGGAGAAGACTGATGAGTGGGGCTGAGGAGGGGAAAAAGTATCAGCCATGATTGAATGTCGGAGCTCTCTTGATGGACTGAATGACCTAATTCTGCTCCTATGTTTTATGGTCTTCTGGTCTCTATATTAATTATGTGGCAATTTGTGTCAGGGCACTGGAAATTTTATCACAACTTCTTTTGAGAGCGGTGAAAATGTTGAGAGAGTTCGTTTGTGACCATTGAGAGCATCCTGGCAAATTGCATCTCCATTTTGTATGGGAGCAGCCAAGCATCAGACCAGAAGTCCATACAAAGGATTGTGAGAGGTTCATAGGGGTCTCCCTACCATCCATAAGGGATATTTATCAGGACCGCTGCATACGCAGGGCCTTACTATTAACAATGGTCCCACCCATTCATCCAGCAACCCCTTTCCTTTGACTTTCTACGATCAGGCAGGAGACTCAATAAATTCAAGAACGGTCAGGATGGGAAATAGTTTCTTGCCTTAGGCCATTAAGCTTTTGAACTCCCTGCCACATCGCATTCAGTGTGTCATCGGTTAATCTGTTCTGTGTCTTACAATATTTAAATTATGCACTTTACTTTGCGTAATTCATTTGTAAAATTAATTCTTACTTTCCTAAGCTATAGTGTGTTTTGTGTGTGGTATGTGTGCTACTGTGCTTTATAGCCTGGTCCAGAGAAATGTTGTCTCTTATGGTGGTATACACATATTATAGTTAAATGACGATAAACTTGACTTCACTTGACTTCTGAATTGTGGTCTTCCATTTTGATTACATAATTCATTATTTTAGATATTATTACTATGTATAATCATAAATTAGTTAATTACTATATACTAACAACCATCTCAGCTTGTGCAGTACACATTGTCTGCTGAATCAAGGAATTTTTCCCTTTGCTTGCTTTCCTATTACAACAGGGATTATGCTTGCAAACTAAGCCATCTAATTTGCATTATGTACCACATTTCACACGATACAATACATTTTCCACAGATACTTCAATGGATAATTATTAGCCAATATTTGGCATTAAACTGTTTATAAATGAATTCGCCTAGGTGGTGTATTGGTGTGCATGGGCTGTCCAGGGAGGGGTAGCAGCTCTGGTGAATGGGCTTGTTCTGTCCGTTCTCAGGTAGCTGATTCACCTTTGGTTCCCACCGGACACTCAGCTCTCACCTGTGGCTCCAAGTAGCTCCTTACATGTGACCGCATCCCCACCCTGGTACACCACTTCGACAGGCAGGCTGAACCAGGTGGAGGTAGCCGGAAAGCCTACTTCCCCAGTGAGATAGGGACATGCCTGTCCTAGCATGCAAGGTCAGCACCAGCTGGCTGGGAGGATGACATCTACAATGAGATCTAACAACCAGGAAGGTAGTAATGTGATGCTCCATGGAGAGCGAAGGGACAGAACACGTCATGGTCAACTGCTAACAAGGAAAACCTCAGTTTGTGACACTTGTTCGTATTACTGGACCCAGACTTCCAAGGTTGAGAGAGTGAAGCAGCCCCAGTGAAATGGATTTTCCATTTTAAAAACTCTTCTGCGCAGGTTTCCTGCCATCGTCGGACACGATGGGCAACCACCTCCACAGCCCAGGTGTGGATCAAAGTTAGCAGTTTAAGAGTGTCTTATGCCATGCGAGGGCACCATGCTAGCATAACGGTTATCGCAAGGCTTTCAGAGCTTGGGGCATTCTGGACTTCAAAGTTAAATTCCAATACCATCTGAAGATGCGAGAAATCCAGAACAACATACATAAAATTCTGGAGGAACCGTAGTACAATGCTTTACAGTACCAGTACCCAGGTTCAATTCCTGCCATGGTCTGTAACAAGCTTGTATGTTCTTCCTGTCACAGCATGGATTTCCTCCAGGCGTTCTGATTCCCTCCCGCAGTCCAAAGACGTAACGTTTAGTCGGTTAATTGGTTATTGGAAATTGTCCTGTGATTAGGCTGGGATTTAAGTGGGCGGGTTGCTGTGTGGTGTGGCTGCATGGGCCAGAAGAAACTGTTCCATGCTTGATCTCTAAATAAAATGATTATATGAAAAAGAGTGCTGCTAATTTTTGCTCTTCAAATTTGGATCTCTGCTTAAATGCTGAGAAATTAGTCTAAGACCATGGGCTAATGCTTTACTGCTATATCTTTTTCTTGGTGGATTCAGGTCTGAATTGGAAAGAATTAGAAGGGGTCCAGTTCAGAAACTAGTGTTGCCAGCTAAATCTAAAAGAAGCTGCAATGGAGGGAGAGAAATTCATCTTTGATTGCCAGCACGAAACTTGCGCAAAGATTTCAAACGGTGGTTATAATAACCTTGGTGCATTCTGTCATTGTCCAAAGGTAGACTTTTCTTCTACTTTATTTTGTGATTTAGGTTTTCTCTATTCACCCAGTTTTACTTTTCACACAAAATACTGGAGGAACTCAGCAGGCCAGGCAGCATGTATGGAAGTGAATAGACAGTTATACTTCTCGCCGAGATGCTTCTTCAGCACTGAGAGAAAGGAGCAAAATGCCAGAATGAAAAGGTGGGGTGAAGGGCAAGAGGCTACCTGGAAGATGATAAGTGAAGCCAGCTAGGTGGGGCAGGAGAAGGAAGAATCGGATAGGAGAGGAGAATGGACCATATGAGAAAGGGAGGGAGGGAGGAGGCACCCAGGAGAAATTAATAGGCAGGTGAGAGGAAGTAAAAGATCAGAGTGGGGAATAGAGGAAGAGTGAGTGGATATTCTGTTCACTGGAAAGAGAGATCAATATTCATACCATTTCTATGCAGATGCAATGGAAGGTGTTGCGTATCCACCCAGAGGAATACCTCATCTTGGCACAAGAAGCGGCCATGGATTGACAAACTGAAATGGGAAATGGGAATGATAATATTTGACCACTGGGAAGATCCACCTGTGAGGCGCTCACTGAACCCTCTAATTTATGACGGCTCTCACCATTGTAGAGGAGGCCACATCGGGAACGCTGGACTTCTGCAGATTTGCAGGTGAACTGTTGCCTCACGTGGAAAGACTGCTTGGGGTCCTGAATGGAGGCGAGGCAGGAGGTGTATGGGCAGGTGTAGCAATTATGTTGCTTTGAGGGAATTTTTCAGCTGTTTCGTGTACAACTTTATGATTTTCTTGCATTTATTTTTCCCTTGAAAGCTCCAAGCAATTTACTCTTCAGAACAATGTCTGTAAATCAACCACCACCTCTATAATGCTCACCAAATAATGATGTTATCCTCGGGGTAAAATATTATGCTCAATGTTCTCCCTTCATAGATTTTCCTCGGCAAACTTTAATGTCTGATTTAATTAAGGAAGGCATGTTCGTTAACAGCACCACTGGTATTTGATCGGATTCTTTTCCAAGCAGATATTTTTTGTAATAGTTTCTTCGTTTCATGAAATAATGTAAGTTAACACTGCCTGTTTTATATAAGGTGATCTGAAATTGCAACTTTGCTCTGGGGAAACCATTGTAATGTCATCTGCAATTCAGATAACAGACGACTCAAAATGCTTTTAATGGTTTGGCTTTGCAGCTAATTATTGTACTTGCGATGTGTGGTAACAATCCAATTAACCATTAACACACAGGAAATAAAAGCACTTCATGGAAGCTTACTCTGACACATGAGCACTTAATTATCAATGATTTCTCTCACACATAAACGCCAGGTTCACGTTCTAAGTACATCTCATTTGGGTGACTGAGGTGCCAAAGTGCTTTCTGTGCGTTCAGTTTAAGGAAGAAGGGGTGCCCCAATAGCATAGACAATAAGGACCATAAGATAGAGAAGCAGAATCAGGTAGATGAATTCTATGTGATATTTTTTGATTCACATGCCTCATAGCAAGCCACCAAATTTTCCCTTCAACACACATAAAATGCTGGAGGAACTCAGGAGGTCAGGCAACATAAGACCATAAAATAGAGGAGCAGAATTAGGCCATTTGGCCCATCAAGTCTTCTCCACCATTTCATCATTGCAGATCCATTTCCCTCTCAGCCCCAATCTTCTGCCTTCTCCCCATATCCTCTCATGCCCTGACTAATCAAAAATCTATCAGACTCTGTTTTAAATATACCCAATAACTTGGCCTCCACAGCTGCCTATGACAACAAATTCCATAGATTTACCACCTTCCGGTTGAAGGAATTCCATAATGGCTAGCGCAACTCGGGGGGTCAGAGATTAGGGTTCAATTCTGGCACCGTCTGTAAGGAGTTTGGATGTGCTCCTCATGACCACATGGATTTCCACTGCATGCTCAGGTTCCTCCACCACTGTCCAAAGGCATACTGGTTAGTAGGTTAATTGGTCATTTTAAGATGTCCTATGCTTTCCTGGGTGGCTGAGTGATGATATATCTCCACCAAAAGAGGAACAAGCTGCCCCTTCCCTCCGCTAGCTTGAAGGTCACCCTTGGGCAATGTGTAGCATCTGCTTAGCCTCCCAATCAGAGTCAAATGTAGCCATGTAAGCAGGATGGTCATATGAGCAGATGGTGAATATCACAAGTCCTAGTTATGCAACCACTAACGCCGGGTAGACAATCTCTGAAGAGTGTTGTTAATGGCTGGGGTCACCTTCCTTGTAACGACACTGCCCAGAGGAAGGCACTGGCAAAACACTTCTGTAGAAACATTGGCAAAAACAATCATAGTCATAAGAATATATAGCACGTAAGAATGATGATGAGTGAGTTCCAGAATGGAGCTTTTGGAAAAGGTAGTTTGCAGGGTGGGTAGCATCTGCAATAATTTTCCTGCCTACTCCACTAGGTTAGCTTGAAACGACAGAAAGAAAAATGAAACAGGCTGTCAGTGATGGAGCAGCTCCCTTTCTTGGTTCTTAATTTGGTTTCCACAAATTCTACTCACTCCTCATTCAATAAAATGGCCCTTCCTCCCAGTTAGTATTACAGCCATTATCTCCAGCCTTGTAGCAATCAGGAAGTAAAAAATGCTTCCAGCTGAAAATTTAGTGATAATGCAGAATTAATGTGGTGTTGGAAAGGAATACACCAGCCAATTTTTGCACTGCCGGCCCTCGTTAAGAGCAATACGATAAAGCCCAGATTGTCTATTTCAGTGAATGGAATCTGTTTCAGTGATATTGATTGTGGCAAACATGTTGGCCAAGACATGAAGTCATAACTATATAGCATGGAAACTGCACTTCAGCCTGTTTCTATACTGACTAATCAACACGTACAAACAAGCTGGAGGAACTTAACAGGTCGAGTAGCATCCGTTGACTGCTCATTTCAACGGATGCTGCCCGACCTGCTGAGTTCCACCAGCTTGTTTGTACGTGTTGATTTGACCACAGCATCTGCAGTGCACTTTGTGTTTTCTATACTGACTAAGTTGCTTAAGTGAGTAACTGGCTCTGGTTTCTTCCTCATTCTTTTTCAGTCCTGAATAAGGGTCTTAGCCCAAATGTCAACAGTTTATTTTCATAGATGCTGCCTGACCTGCTGAGTCCCTCCAGCAGTTTGTATGTGTTGCTCTGGATTTCCAGCATCTGCAGAATTTCTTATGTTTATATCAAGTAGAATCTATGGTATAATCAGCTCAGTTTCTTATGCCGTCAGCACAAGATTGATTTCCTTCCTTCAAACTGGAAGATCTGAACCCCTGAATACTTAACGTTATTTTTTGTCTTTATTTCTTATCTCTGGCATTTGCAGTTCTTTTGTTCTTGGAACCAACATTAGGATCCATAGAGTCATAGAGTCGCAGAAAAGTACTGAACTGTAACAGCCCATCTAGTCTGTGCCAAACCATTTAAACTGCCTACTCCCATTGACCTGCAGCAGGACCATAGCCATACCATCAATGTACCTATCCAAACTTCTCTGAAACATTGAAATTGAGCTCACATGCAGCACTTACACTGGCAGCTTGTTCCACACTCTCACCACCCACTGAGTGAAGAGATTTCCCTTGTGTTCCCCTTAATCCTTTCACCTTTCACCCTTAACCCATGACCTCTGGCTGTATCCCCACCCATCCTCAGTGAAAAAAGCCTGCTTGCATATGCAGATTGATTCCAAAGTTATCTTGTTGGATAACTTTCAAGGACTAATAATATGTATCAAAATGACTGTCTTCAAATTCACCTCACACAGCCACGTCAATGAATCTATGTGCATAATCAGCAGTATAAAACTCTAATTTCCCATTGATAACTCAATTGACAATTAAAATATTCCATGTATTGCCTTTTTTATAACTTGTGGTTCAGACTAATTAAACCAATAATTCTGTCCTCTGAAGTACCAGTCTCCACAATGAGCCAGTTGGTAGTAGAAGAGAAACAGTTAATGGTATATAGGTATACCAAAAAAATGGTTGAAAGAGATGTGATGTGAATGTTGGCAGGCCAGAACCCCCTGCAATTTTCAACACATTTACACACACTGCTCAGGGGATCGAATTTTTTTTCCTTTGAAACCATCACCTGATTTTCCTGAAATACAGAATGCAAGGATAAGTAACAGCATGCACAGTTACTGGGACCCTTTTGGCCACAGTGTTTATATCGTTCTTAGATTTTAGATGAAGCAGAATCTTCGTAGGCTGTTTTGATGAGAAAAACCTCTCAATGGTTCCTTAAGGTTGTCATAGCTGGGGGTTGGGGGCGGGTGGAATAAACTCCCAGCACCTATTAAATACCCCCAATTGTGTGCATCTGGAATAGCCTGTGACAACCAAGTCTAGTTCCTGGCTTTCACATGTGGCTTAGCTACTAAACCTGGCTGAAACATTTTTATAGACAATAGAAAGGGGTTACTGCTGCCTTAAAATCAGTTCCTTTGGGTGGCTGGGGCTCATCAGCCATGTTTGGCAGCTCATCTAGGAGAAGGAAAACTCTGATCTCAAACCTCCACTGCCTTGCAGCTACACCCACTCGTGGAAAGGCTTCTGAAGTAAACCCCGAGGAAAAATCTGGAGCTGGAGTCCCTAAGGCAGTTCTACATTGAGTTCAATGCTGACTGGCAACTCCTGTGATGCTGTTACTGCCAGCTGCATTGGTCTCTGCTGTTCATTTGGATTTATCATCTGCATCGAGAGGAGTAGCCTGCTACATGGGCAAAAGCTTGCTCTCCATGTTGTCCTGCCCTGGCTTGAGTACTGGCTCACGTACTTTACTTAGGACACAACAACCATGGTCAATCCTGACCAACAGAGGCCCATTGAGAAAAGCTATGAATATTCATGTTTACTGAGACCCTTTTGGTCACATTCACACTGAGATGAAAAGTCAACGCAAAATCTCGATTGCCTGTCCTGCTAGGTATTGATGATTCCCTGAACTTTGCTGGAAGAATAGGGACTCCTCATGTGATTGCTTCAACAAATGCTACCTAATTAAGTAGCTAGCCATTGACTACAGCCAGCCATTGTCTACAGAACAAGATCATCCTTCCTCTGAGAAGGAGACTGTGCACAATACTCAGGCTGTGCTCTCACCAAGGAAAGCATTCTTGTTCTGGAATTGAATTCCTCTACCCATGGGGAACAACAATATTTATTTATTTGTTTGTTTGTTTAGAAATAGAATGTAGAATAGACCCTTCCATCTATTGAGAGTTGACAGGCAGTTGTTTAAAGACAGACTCTTTTTCCATATAAAAGACAGTTGGGGCTAGATATAGGACCAATACAAAATGACGCTGGAGATATTGTAACCAGAGACACAGAGGTGGCCAAGGAACTGAATACATATTTTGCATCATTCTTCCCAGTGGAAAACATCTGCAGTATACCAGACATTCAAGAGAGTCAGGGAAGGGACGTATGTGCGTGAAAATGATGACTGAGAAGGTGCTCAGGAAGCTTAATGATTTAAGGGTGGATAAATCTCCTGAACTTGATGGAATGTGCCCTTGGGTTCTGAAGGAAGAAGCTGAGGAAACAGAGAGTCTGCAGGGAGTCTCAGATTGTCTAGGGGAATGGGCAAAGAAGTGGCAAATGAAATACAATATTGGAAATTGTATGGTCATGTACTTTGGTGGAAGGAATAAACAAGCAGACTATTATTTAGATGGGGAGGGAATTCAAAATGCAAAGATGCAAAGGGTGTCTTTGTGCAGGATACCATAAAGGTTAACCCCCAGGTGAAGTCAGTGGTGAAGAAAGCGAATGCAATGTTAACATTCATTTCTAAAGGTATAGAATATAAGAGCAGGGTTGTGATGTTGGGGCTCTATAAAGTAGTCATGAGACCTCACTTGAAATATTGTGTGCAGATTTGGGCTGTCTGTATTAGAAAGGATATACTGACATGGGAGAGAGTTCAGAGAAGATTCACGAGAATTATTCCAGGAATGAAAGGGTTACTGTATGAGGAATGTCTGGCAGCTTTTGGGCTGTATTCCCTGTTCAGGAGAATGAGGGGGTATCTTATAGAAACATTCTGAATGTTAAAATGCCTGAACAGATTAGATATGGCAAAATTATTTCCTGTGGTAGTGGAGTCTAGGACAGGAGGGCACGACTTCAAGATTGAAGGACATCTATTTAGAACAGAGATGCAGAGAAATTACTTTAGTCAGAGGGTGGTAAATCTGTGGAATTTGTTGCAACGAGCAGCTGTGGCATTTAAGGAAAAGATAGATAGGTTCTTGATTAGCCAGGGCATCAAAGCATATGGGGAGATGGCAGGAGAGTGTGGATGACTGGAAGAATTGAATCAGACCATGATTGATTGGGATTGATGGGCTGAATGGTCTACTTCTGCTCCTATATCTTATGGTCTTGTGGTTCCACAAGTCATGCCACCAACCACCCCACCTATTTAACCCTAGCCTAATCACAGGACAATTTACAATGACCAATTCACTTATTCACCAATTCAGTGTGCCTTTGGACTGTGGGAGGAAACCAGAGCACTGGAGGAGATGCATGCATTCAAGGGGTGAGACGTACAAACTCCTTGCAGATGGCGTCAGAATTAAGCTCTGAATTCCGACGTCCTGGGCTGTAATAGTGTACTGACTGCTACCCTACGCGCATCATTTCCTGCTGTAACCATGGGCTTACACAATGATACCTACTCAGTTATAATTAGCCATCAAGCTTTGCCACTGAAGTGGATAAGCTCACATTGTATTGCACCTGTTCACTCACTCAACCTGTTCAATTCATTCCAGATCTTCTGGGCAGTCTTCTTCAGCTCTCAATCCCTCCCAGCTTTGTGGCATCCACAAACTTGGAATTATTATACTTTATACCCTCATCTATATCATTAATATACTGTATATTCTGAACAGCTGGGGTCAACAACACTGAAGCTAGTGGTACTCTAGCTGCTGCCTGCTGTTCAGAGAAGGATGAGCTTATTCCACTCCTTTGTTTCCTGTTGGCTTCTGAGTTCTCTGTCCATGTTAATGCCTTATCCTCACAGATTCAATATTGCACACTAATGTCTCGTCACTTTCTAGCTTGAACTCCTTCCCTCCCCCCACCTTCTTATGCTGGCTTCTTCCCCGTTCCTATCCAGTCCTGATGAAGGGTCTTGGCCTGAGGTGTCGACTGTTTATTTCTTTCCTCTGATGCAGCCTAACTTGTTGAGTTCCTCCAGCATTTTGTGTGTGTCCCTGCTATGTGTGACCTAATTAAAACCTTCTGCAAGTCTGAATACTTCACATCTGCTGGTTTTCCCTTGTCCCCCCCAACTAGTTACACTTGCAAAACTTCCCAGTGAACTTATTGAGAAAGATTTCAAATCACTGCTTTCCAAATATTCTGCTACTGCATATTTCACCTTAGACTACAGTGTTTTCCCTTTTACCAACATCAGGCTAACCGACATATAATACCTTGCTTTTTCAGTCCTCAATAAGTAATGGTTATCTTCTTTATAGCACTAGATGTCAGCCTAAGTTTTCTGGAAACTTCCTGAGACAGAGTGAAGAGTGCTGCCTGCAGAAAGCGCAGTTGACACATGTAGCAGTTATGATTAGGCGTGTTAATGCAAGTTTTAAAATATTCTCTATCTCCCTCTATTTGGCTTCGCTTGATATCTTTTTAATTCGCCAGTTAAGCCTGAACTTATGCTTGGAATTATGGGATGAAAATTATATCCTAGTAGTGCATCGCTGTACTATGCTATTATGCTGCCAAGTGCAATGATTTAATTATCTGTGTTGGCAATCGTTTAAACATTCTAATGAACTCTGAGTAACAAAATAGTTAAATTGGCTATTATTGTGAAATATGTTGAGGTACACTGAGTCATTTTTTTTTATCTCTGCTGAAGAAAACTTCTAAGGATTTTCTTTCAAATGAAATGGTTTCAGAGGAATGTTTTTTCTTCAATAGTTCACATGGGCTGCTGTGTGCGTTGCTGCTCATAAAAACCCTTGTTGGCAAAAGCAGATTAAGACACATCAGTGCAATTGGATCCTACCTTCGAGCCTGCGTAATTCCTGTCTAGAAACAGTCTGTTTGTATAATTGTGCTTCGGAGACACAGTGGAAGCATTAATTGAAAATGTGTGCATGTTGGAATTTGCAATGGATGAGGTAAATCCTGTTGCGTAAAGCAGGATTGAAAATATCACTTCTAAAAGCAGCCAACCATTTAACAGCAGGACGAACGCTGTGCTATCAAACTGCCACACCCTTTGCCACTGATTATACATTTACCTGTTCTTTTCTCTAGACAATTCAACATTGGTAGTGGGGTCCTGAAATCTGGGAGTGGATCAACCAGTCATCATATACTGAGCCGGATATTCAATTAAAGGGAACATATCAATCAGATGCCAGCCAGTGAGCTAATGGCATCTGCACTAGACTTCAAGGCAAGTGATCCCGGGTTCGAATCTGCCCTGCTTCTTGCATGCTTTCCATCCAGGCTGGGTTGAGCTTTAAGCTAACCACCTGGTCTTATAAAAAAACAGACAAATGCTAAGGAAATGGCAAGGTTGCTGGCCAACGCACCACAAAGCACTGAGAGGGACAACAAGTCGGTCCGATATGACCAGCACTGCTTTAGCACCCGAGAGCTTCACCTTTAAAAGAAGGATTAAATGTTCACAATTATACCTGAATTAGAGAGATATTTGGATTAGGTCTCTGACCTCTCTCATTTCTCACCTGGAATAGCAAATTAGACCGGCACTGAACTGGCAGAGTTCTCCTGGTAGAAAACTTGTGCAAATAGAATTTCAATAAAATCACTTGGCGGATATTGATGGAGTACCTGGTTTCTCCACTTATTAATATTTCTATTCTCCAGTGCACAAAGAAAGATGAAGTTATTTCAACAATGGATACACAGTAACAGTACTTATGCACAGCAAGATCTCAGGAGCTTTGATTGACTCGAGGACGGAGCAGAGGATGCTGTAGCCCTTCTTGTTCTAAGCCACCATCAAGGGCATATATACAGAAAGGAGCCAGAGAAGAGCCAGTAGCATCATGAAAGATTTCACCCACCCTGCTCATGGATTGTTTATCCCACTCTCAACAGGGAAGAGGCTATGTAGTATCCATGCCAGGACCACCAGATTCAAAAACAGTTACTTTCCCCAAGCAGTAAGTTTGATCAACCCTTTCACTCACAAATCCTCCACATTCCCAACCACCACTACTTTATCATTTCTTGTCATAGTCTCCTTACACTCCTGTGCCTGGAGTCACTTTATGAATGTGCAGTTAATCTATGTCTATAAGCTATTTTATGTATTTATGTTTATTGTTTAATTATTCTTCTCTTTACCACATTGTGATTTGGATCCGGAGTAACAATTATTTTGTTCTCCTTTATATTTATGTACTGGAAATGACACTAAACAGTCTTGAATCTTGAAATGATTGTAAATACAGGCTGGTATTTATGTATTTATGCACATTATTCCCTATCTGCACTTTTAACTTCATTTTTATATAATTTTTTACTGTGTTATAATTGTTTCAGAATCAGCATCAGGTTTAATTCTCCTTTCCATTTGTGTACTGGAAACAACGTTAAACAATCCTGAATGTTGACTCTTGAATTTGGAATCTTGAAATCCAAATGGCCGGTCTGTGTACATACCCAAAAAGTGTTCAATGTGGGAGCTGGCAAGTCAAACCATGTGCAGTTTCCCTCTAAATATGTTCACTTTGAAGCTATCAGCAACAGGGCAATCATTCTATATCCTCCTGGGGACTTGGCTTATCCACTTAGTGAATTTTCAGCAATTTTGTCAAGGGAAATGACAAGCAGAAGAAAAAGCTCCCAATAGGGGAAGCCAAAAATGCCTGACACCATGTCAGCTCCTACATTTTCCAATCCTTCCACATAGTACTATTGACAGAAGCAACAAAGAGGCCTTCTGATCACCTTTACATCTGAGAAATGGGGCAAATAGAAAACAAGGAGCTAAACTAACACTGGAAATAGCCACAAATCAATTTCCTTGAAACAATTCGACACATCGTAAATCTCTGTAAGCTGCTATCAAAACAGCTATTTAAAGTATCACATCTAGCTCATGCTAAGCATAAACGATGAAAGTCTGCTGCTCTAACTTGGTTAAAAACAAAGAGAATATGAATTCACTCCTTATCTTGTCATCCTTCAACGATCATCAGATATACTAAAAACCGTAAAATGGAGCATAAAATGAGTAAAATGCTAGCTTATCCATTGCTTTCCTTTTAAGTGGATTAAAAGGTTTTAATTCTCAAGCAGAGACCCCGAAGGTCAGTGTTAGGTTGTAATCAATATTGGCAGCAGTGGCATGCTGTGTAGATGGATGAGTTCACAAGGCTAACTATGGCAGATAAGGCTTAGAGTTAATATTAAGCAGTTGGTAAATAGACAGCAGTCACATAATCAGTTACCTATTTTTTTTCCTTTAATGTTATTATGCGCTGTTTCCAAGCAGAATGGATCGGTGGGGATACTCTCCCCAGCATCAAGGACATCTTCAAAAGACAATTCCTCAAAACGGAAGCATTCCTGTCACCCAGGACATATTCTTTTCTCATTGCTCCCATTGAAGAAGAGGTACAGGAGCCTGAAGGCACACACTCAATGTTTAGGGAACAGCTTCCTGCCCGCCATCATCATATTTCTAACTGGACATTGAACCCATGTACACTTCCTCAGTGTATTTTATTTCTTGCACTACTTATTTAATTATAGATATATATAACATTAAACAATCCCAAATCTTGAAAATTATCCACTTGCATGTCAAGTACTTTCTAACATCCTGAAGTTGTGCCAAATACTCAGAGTTAAGAAATAATTGTCATAACAGTAATCACTTTCACAGTTTAGCAGCATGGTAGAGTAGCGGTTAGTTACAACGCCAGCAATCACTGATTGGGATTCAATTCCTGCTACTACCTGTAAGGACTGTGTACAATGACTGCATGGATTTCCTCCCACCTTCCAAAATTGGACGGTTAATGTACATGAGTTGAGGGCATGTTCACTTGTTAACTTACTACCCAATATGAAAGTCTGCCATCTCTGTCTGTCCATACCTTCACACAGAGATGTAGAAGGATTCTTCATTGCTGTTTCTGTAACAATTTTGTTTTGACCAGTCAGGGTCCCTGAGCAGAATCCCCAAAGCTAGAGCACCGGTGGACCACTCTTAGTCTGGGCTCTGTCCTTTGACCTGTTGTGCATGGGTAACCCTACCAAGAGCCAAAGCACAAGGCACTGACTCCAGTCAACATAGCTCTCCAGGTCATTGAGGTGCACAGCCTCCAAAACCTCTGACAAGTTTGTAGTCATCTTGGGAGTGAGGCAAAAAATGCTAACCTTTAATTCGTATCTTTTATTTTAATGTTTTTTTTAAATTGCCTCTTTATATAAAAGCACATATTGTGTTCCAGATAAGTCATGTCAAACTAAAAGGAGTTTTACACTGATTAAGTACAGAGTACAAATCAGCAGCAAATTAGTCCAAATTCTATTTAGGACTTACATATTAAATCACACAGAATCCAGTTATCTCACATCAGTTTGTGTCTGCATTGCTGGGGCGAGTGCAATTTTAAACATTCCAACATGGTGCAGTCAACTGTTTTAAGAAGTATTTGCGGCAAACCTTTTGGCTATTTGATCATATAAAAGCATGCAACATAATTGCGTGGAGTAATGGTCCAGTGGATCTGGCTCCTGAACCAGAAACCCAAGAGTCTCTGAGCACTAAATCTCTCCAAGGCAAGTTACAAGAATGAATTTAGTAAATTTATTAAACTGTAGTGCAGTAATGAAAATTGTCAGTGTCATAAAAGTGGGTCATTCCACAAGATCTGGCTAATGGATAACACTGTTCCAAAGCACTTGGTTGACTCTTAAACATCAATCAATCTAGAGATATTTATTTATTTATTTAGTGATACAGCATGGAGCAGGCCCTTCTGTCTTCATGAGCAGCAACACCCAGCAAATTTCCTCGCTGTCTGCTGCTAGAGGAAAGCATCTGCATATGATCTTCTCTCTCTCTCTCTCTCTCTCTCTCTCTCTCTCTCTCTCTCCCCCCTCCCCCTCTCTCTCTCCCCCCTCCCCCCCCTCTCTCTCTCCCCTCCCCCCTCTCCCCCCCCCTCTCTCTCTCTCTCTCTCTCCCCCCTCCCTCCCTCCCTCTCTCTCTCTCTCTCTCTCTCTCTCTCTCTCTCTCTCTCTCTCTCTCTCTCTCTCTCTCTCTCTCTCTCTCTCTGTTTTGCTGTGCCTATACATTATAATCGAAAGCCTGGTTCCATCTAAACCACTGGTATGTAAAATCCTAGGCTTCAGTATGGCAAGAGGACATTTGCCCTTTCTTTTCCAGCTTTTACTAAGAGCTAACAGTTAGTTCTGCTCTCTTCCCATAGTTTGACAAAGTTTTTCAACTAATTCATCATCATCTAATATGAAGGGGGCACTGCACAGTATCAGAAAAAGCTGCAGAAATTTGAAAATGCAGCCAGCTCCATCATTGGAAATAGCCTCCCAAGTATCGAGCTCATCTTCAAAAAGCGATGCCTCCAAAAGGTGGTATCCATGTTTAAGGACCCTCATCACCCAGGACATGCCTTCTTCTCATTGCAACCATCATGGAGGAGATAGAGGAACCTGAAGACACACACTCAATGTTTTAGGAACAGCTTCTTCCCCTCTGCCATCAGATGTTTCCCTGGCTGGAGTTGATGTTCTTAGAGATGTTATCGAAATTCTGAAATTTATGGATTGAACTGCAGTTTCAAACTTACTCTAGTTCATAATGGCCTCTTCAGTTCTATGTTTTTTTTCTGTTACCGCCCAGTCTTTCTTGTGGCTGATTGGCATGCTGGGGGATTGTGGTTTGATGTTCTTGTTGTTTCTCCATGTAGGTGACCTGTTAGTTTTCGTGTGAGGGAGGGGTTGGCGAGGTTTGGGGTTTGCAAGTTTTTGTTTCTTTTTCTTTTTATGTGGGGGGGGAAGTGTGGCTTGATGTCTCTTTCAACTACTTCTGTTGTTTTCTGTATTTTGTGGCTATGTGGAAAAGACAAATCTCAGAGTTGTATTCTGCATTCATACTTTGGTAGTAAAATGACCGTCTGAACCTTTGAACAAAAGGATTCTTTGATCACCTGAATGGACAATGGGACCCATGTACGTTACCTGACTATCTGGCTACTTCTGTTTTTTTCTTTTTTGCTCTCTTATTGTATACATAATTGAGCATCCCTTATCCAAAAATCTACAAAATCCAAAATTTTTTCAGTGCTGAATTGACACTGCAAATGGAAAATTCCACTAGGTAGTGGGAAGGTTCCCAGATGATGTGCAGGTCTCTGCATATCACAGACAGTTCTGAGAAGAGACCTCACATACTCTGGGTGGTGTCCTGTTGGCACCTCTCTGTTTTCTGCAGACTATCATGAATTACTTTCAGTGAGTACTCCATGTGCTTTGTGCTTATTCTCTGCTCTTTGCTGTGACGATATTGTTGAAAATGTCAAAAAGGCCTGCAATTACCCTTATGGGTAATAGTGAAAAGAAAAAGAGGAAGCGTTTATATTTATCTGTAACACAGAAAGTAAAGTTGTTGGAAAAACTTGACAGTGGTGTAAGTGTGAAAGATCTGACAGAGGAGGGTGGTGTTTTAACGACTACCATCTACAGCCTGAAGAAATAGAAGAACAAACTGTAAATGTTCTATGCTGAAAGTAATGAACAGAGGTTAACAAGAAAAAGAAAGAACAGCTTACAGTGAAAAATGAAGATCTCAATCACGTATTGAAAGAGCAAATTCATCAATGTTGAAGTGAACATATGCCGCTTAATTGTGTGCAGATCATCAAACAAGCAAACATTTATCATGACAAACTGAAAATTGAAAGTTATTGTGAATATTCAGCAGGCTGGTTGCAAACATATAAAAAGGCACTGCATTAAATTTTTAAATTTGTGGTGATTATGTGTCTCCTAATCATGAAGAAGCAGAGAAATTCATTCAGAGAAATTCAGCAGAGAGAAGTCCTGACGAAGGGTCTCGGCCCGAAACGTCGACAGTGCTTCTCCTTATAGATGCTGCCTGGCCTGCTGTGTTCCACTGGCATTTTCGTGTGTTGTTGTTTGAATTTCCAGCAGCTGCAGATTTCCTCGTGTTTGCTCTAGAGAAAATCATTGATGAGTTTGGCCAAGTCCGTCGTTGATGAAAATCTAACATGCTGAATGACTGTGTCAGTACATATGTGTGATGATCAGGACCAAGACTGCTTACCAGTAGCACGCAAATTCAGAGTCTGAAATAATGCTGATTCCAAACAGCCAGTGACTGACCACTGTGGCAGCTGAGGTAGCGATAGATTACCTCTCTGATGGTTCAAGCACATTATTGTTTCAAACAAAATATTATATAAAATTACTTTCAGTGTATATGTAATGCAAATGGATTTCATGTTCAAGCTTGGGTTCCATCCCGGAGCTATCTCATAATATAAATGAAAGTATCCAAAACCTGAAATACTTCCAACTCCAAGCATCCAAGCATTTTGGATAAGGGGTGTTCAGTTCAACCTGTATATTAAATATAGATAAATCTTTCTCTATTTCTTGTTGTAAATTATAGTTTGTTTATTTATTATTATGTATTGCAAAGTACTGCAGCCAAAAAACAGCAAGTTTCCCAGTGATAATAAACGTGATTCTGTTTCTGATTCTTTGAACATGGGTACAAGGTAAAAACAGCAGTCAGGAGGGAAACAAGGTTTAAATTTACCTGACCATTTAAACATGATTAACAGCCCTTTTTGTTTTTCACAAGGCATAAAATGCAACCTATAGTTCAATAAAATCACAACCCCTTAGGATATAAGCTTAGTTTTATTGGAGTTTTACTATGTCTGGTATGAAGGCTGGCTATTCCCAGTATCCCTTCAAATCAGGAAATTGTTCAATTGACACCAGCTCCAAGAGCACCAGTGAGTAGTTCCAGAGGGAATCCAATGGGAAGCACTTGTAGTGGGAAAGCTAAGTAACAGAGAGCCAAGAGATTCCTATTTCAAACTGCATGAGGCAATCAACAATTAGCGATGAAATGGACCAGCAAAGTGCAGGAAATCACTTCGATATGACCAGTAGTTCTCTGACAAAGTCAGCTCCTATGTGAAATCCAGCAATATACACCTTGTGCAAACATGGGAGAGAGTGAATATCTTTTCCTGTAACAAAGATGAAGCCTCAATAAGAATGGGAAGCTTCTTTATAATAATTATAACTTAGAACATAGAACAATACAGCACAGGAGTGTTGAGCTGAACCAATTAAGTTAGTTATCACACACAAAATGCTGGAGGAACTCGAAAGGCCAGGCTGCATCAATGGAAAAGAGTACTGTTGACATTTGGCCCATTTAGTTTGGTTAACTAAACTAATCCCCTTTTGCCTACACAATGTCCAAATCCTTCCATTTTCCTCACATTCAAACGTCCATCTAAGCATGTCTTAACATTCCCTAATATATCTGCCTCCACCATCACTCCAGGCAGCATATGCCAGGCACCCACCACTCTCTGTGCAAAAAAGTTGCCCCTCACATCTCCTTTGAAATTAGCCTCTCTCACCTTAAATGCATTCTGTTGGTTTTAGAGATTTCAACCCTGGGAAAAAGACACTCCCTACCTATTCGATCTGTGCCTCTCATGATCTTATCAAAATTCAGAGTAAATTTATTCTACAAGTAAATACTATATGTTGCTATATACAACCCTAAGATTTGTTTTCTTGCAGGCATACTCATTAAATCCAAGAACCATGCTGAATTAATGAAAAACCACATCCAAAACGGTGGACAAATATCCCACCGATGTGTTGATTCATCACCACCTTTGATTCAGCCAATGACAGTGGTGTCATAAGCAAAGTTAAATATGACAGTGAAGCTGTGCTTAGCCACACAGTCATGTGTAAAATGAGTAGAGCAGGGGACTAAGCACGCAGCCTTGTGTTGCACCTCTTGCTGATGAATATCTTATAAACCTTTATCCCCTTAGCCCTTGCCACTCCAGAGAAAGGAATCCAAATTTGTCCAACCTCTTGTTATAGCACATGCCCTCTAATCCAAGTGACATCCTGGTAAACCTCTTCGGCACCCTCTCCAAAGCCTCAACATCCTTCCTTTTAGGGTGACCGGAACTGTATGCATTACTCCATTAGTGGCCCATCTAGAGTTCTGTAATTACTTTTGATTTTCAGCTTCCATGCTAATTTTACATTATTATTGTGAAGATAGTTTTTTAAACATATAGGCTGACATAAAGCTCAGTATATATACTGTATCTTAGTACTACTGTATATGAGACAATAATAAACCAATTCCAATATTTGTTGTGTTATACTTTCTGGATAGTCGGGGAATGCTGCGTTATCATCTTTCAGGTGAGCTGTTAAATCACGATCCAATCCATTCTGAGATCCATCAAGGATCTTACAGCACTAACTTAAAAAAAGAAGCAGTGAAATTCTGCCCTGTAACCGAGCCAATGTTTATTTCTTACTCAAGATCAGGTAGGAGGTAAGTAGCATTAGGCCAAGGACTGTTAGGATGGGAAAGAGCTATTTCCCTCAAGGTCATAAGACTATTGAGCTCCCTGTCACAACATGGGTCTCACCATGTATGAAGCTCCAGTTTCGTGAGACTGATTACTTTTTGAAGATGAGTTGTAAATGTTCCTTCTGGTAAATATCAATCTTCCAGAACACCTTTTATTATTTGTAACATATTTGTTTTAACCATGAAAATCACCCAGGAATTATCATGCATGAAGTGCCCGTAGCATTATACTTATTAAATTTTGTCAGAAATACACTTCATTTGTTAATTTATTTGAGGTAATATTACTTGTACACCTTGGTCCAGAAGAATGTTGTTTCATTTGAAGGTATATATGTATTTAGTTGAATGATGATAAAATTGAACTTAAACTTCAAGGTTATTAAAGCCAATCATTATTGCCCCATTGCATCAGTCTTTATGGGATCTTGCTGTGTGGACATTGCCGGGGTGCTGCCTAAATTAGGCTGTCAGAATGTATTGGAAGTACTTCACTCACTCTATGAAAGTCCAGAAAAGGGAAGCAAAAGACAGTTTACAGTTCTTTCCAAATAAAATCAGACAATCTTAATTAGAACAGGAAAAAGTAAGATCTAACAGATGATTTCTCTACTGTAAATATTGTTCTCTTTTCATGAAGATAAAATAGCAAGGGTCCTAGAAATCAGAATCAGGTTTAAAACCATGAAATTCGTTGTTTTGTGACAGCAGTAATAAATAATAAGAAAAACTATAAGTTTCAAAAAGAAAAAAAATGTAAAAAAAATGAAATCGGTAGTGCAAAATGAGAGCAAAAAAAAGGAGAAAAGTTAGTGAGTTAGTGTACATGGATTCATTGACCATTCAGAAATCTGCGGACGGAGGAGAAGAAGCTGTTCTTAAAATGTTGACTATGTGTTAACCTTCTTAAGGTTGTTTACTGACTTGATAGACCATTGAAAAATTTCTCCAAAATAGTCTATTTACTCATGAAGGGAAGGTTGCAGAGGGAAACCAAGTAAATAATTAGGAAACTCTGATTCAAAGGTCGTGAATTTAGAACATACTAAACATCTACTGACAAAATGTCCAGTTCTGGATCAACAATTAGGTCACAATTTAATAAAAACCAAGCTGCAAAACAAATATAATGTTCATATATTATCAAACACAAAATGCTGGAGGAACTCAGCAGACCAGGCAGCATCTATGGGAAAGAGTACAGTCAATGTTTGAGGCTGAGACCCTTCAGAATCCTGCTGAAGCGTTTTGGGCCAAAGCTTTGACTGTACTCTTTCCCATAGATGCTGCCTGGCCTGCTGAGTTCCTCCAGCATTTTGTGTGGGTTGGCTGGATTTCCAGCAACTGCAACAAGGAATTGTCCTTTGATGTTTAGCATATAAAATATTGAGCCCCACGTTGGGCCAGCAAGACCTTTTGACTGAAAGCATCTCCATATGACGTCTGCCATATGTTGTTTTTTTGAATAAAGAAGCTGCTTAATATCTGCCCGTACTTTTCTCTGGTGACTTCAGTCATGCAACAACACATCACTCAGTCAAATAGCATTACTCTGGAGCAAGGTGCACAACATAGTAGATATAACTCACATATGTAACACCTAAAATAATATTATGGGTTAATGTAATGGATGACAGATGACACATATTGTTCAAAATAGAAATTGTTCTACATAATTAACAAACACTGTCATTGTACTGCGTACAATGGCGGGTTTGGACTGAATCGAGGCAATGGGGCCCAGTCCTGAAAACATATTGATATGGGAGAACCTGGGTCCAAGACGAGGACCAGACTGAAGTTTGGATGATTTAAGCACTGAGCCAGATTGAAAAGGTCGGGGTGTTGAGGCTGAAGGCAAGGGATAGGCAAGTTCAGCTTACTGCTCTGCGAGGTTTACTCACCTCTGTGCTGCACTAAGACGGCAGTGATGTCTGACTCTGTGACTACAGACTCACTTTCATGACCATCAGTTGTTTGCTGGCTTTTGGTGTTCGCGCAATTTGATTTTTTTTCAGTACATTGGGTGTTTGAAGGTCTTCTTTTCATGGGTTCTATTGGGTTTCTTTGTTTCGTGGCTGCCTGTAGAAAGACAAATCTCAGTTTTGTATGTAGTATACATTCTTCAATAGTACTTCGTCTGTCCTGATGAAGGGTCTCGGCCCAAAACGTCGACATCGCTCCTCCCTATAGATGCTGCCTAGCCTGCTGTGTTCCACCAGCATTTTGTGTGTGGTGTTATTTGAATTTCCAGCATCTGCAGATTTCCTCGTGTTTGCACTTCGATAATAAATGTACTTTGACTTTGATTTGTTGGGTTCACTTTAAGAGATGGCGTCTGACATAATGACTTTAGGATAAGGTGGCCGTTTTTGGTTTGCTGGTAATGGAAGTAAAGGGCTGCGGGTTATGCTAAGCCAATAAAATCATTCTTGGATGTTTTATTCATAAAATCCTATGATATTACCACTAATAAATTAACAAATAATAAAATATATTCCAGAAGATTGACATTTAGCAACAGGTGGATTTATGACACAAGTTAAAAAAGAAACAGTGTTACTTGACTGGTACTTCATGGGTGATGAGTTCCCAGGTGATGCTCATATAATATTGCTGATCACGTTCACTGTATTTCATAACTTCCAATAGGCCTATGTGTTGTGTTGTCTGCCCTGTGAGGTTTCATTAGATTTACCCCACCAGGATAGGTTCAGTCCAAACTGCAAAAGATAACAGTTCTGCATAGTCTGTGCTGTTACTGCATTAGTTCCAAAAGGATATTTTTTCTATCCATTTCTGCTGCTGATAGCACAGATTTTGCAACCCCTAACCCCCACCAGTCTTTCCTCTCCCTGCCTTTACTGTGATTCCACTGTGAGGTCCTGTTGTCACACAGACTCACAGAGACAAACATCAAACTGGCCTATTGCCTAAAGCTCACAGTTGCAAAGTTCCTGGAGTTCAGTGTAATCATCCATGGGGTACATAGGAGTTCCATTCCTGAGAAGTGTCCATAAACTAATTATTCTTCAGTCCGAACTGTTCATTTTCTATAACTAATCAAATCATATTGCACAATATACTAAAGACCATAGGAGTAAAATTAGGCTATTTGGCCTATCAGTTAGCTCCACCATTCCAGCATCCCTCTCAACTCCATTCTTCTACTTTTTCCTCATAACCTTTGGCACCCTGACTAATCAAGAGCCTATCATCCTCCACTTTAAATATACCCAATGATTTGGCCCTCACAGCCGTCTGTGGCAATGAATCCCACAGATCCACCACCCTCTGGCTAAAGAAATTCCTCTTCAACTTTAAAGTGACGTCCCTCTATTCTGAGGCTGCGCTCGCTGGTCCTTAATCTTAGTATAACTCTGTAACTTCAGCGAATATTCACTTCTTACAGTACAATTAAATACATGAAATATTCATGTTAAAGACTATCATGAAAGTAGCCCAGATGAAGGGTCTGTTTGTTTTTAGCTGCAGATTTTCTCACCCGCAGTCTCTTATGTGAAACATTTTATCATTAATATCTTGAAAAAATGTTTTAAAAATGCATGGATCATTTGAATAAAAGCCCCTGTAGTTCTCCTTTTCCCAGAGTCAACAGCAATGTACCCATTGGGGCAAGCATGGTTACAGTCAATCCTCAAACCATGATACTGGTGTGTTCCTGGCAGAAATTCATAAAAAGGTCTGGGTAAAATGTATTACAAATATTTCAGTGCATTCCTCCACACAAAGGCTGGGATCATATTTGTTTTGTGAAAGAGAAGTGTTGACAGCGCATCTCCCTATAGATGCTGCCTGGCCTGCTGCGTTCCACCAGCATTTTGTGTGTGTTGCTTGTTTTGTGAAATATAGCTTTGTAAGTCAAAAAAACCCCTGAAGATTCAATGATCTTACAGGGAAAGTTCATAAATCACCCATTCACTGTTGGTCATCGTAAATTGTCCTGTGATTAGGATTTTTTTCTGAATTACTTTCAATGTTGAATTGTCTCTATTGTAGAGTAACACACATAAAATACTGGAAGAACTCAGTAGGTCAGACAGCATCTATGGAAATGCATAAAGAGTGAACAATAAAGAATCAATGTTTTGGGCTGACCCTTTGTCGGTACTGGTGAAGGTTCTCGGCCCGAAACACCGATTCTTTGTTCCCTTCTGTTGATCAGGGGTTTCCAACCTGGGCTCCAAGTACCCCTTGCTGAATAGTATTGGTCCATGGCAGAGAAAAGGTTGGGATCCCCTGCTGTAGGTGCTGCCTGACCTGCTGAGTTCCTCCAGCATTTTGCGTGGAGGAAGTACTTACATCCCAGCCTTACCCTGAAGGGCTGTTCAGTTTGCGGGTGGTGGGGAGGGTGGGAGATGGTGCAGGGACACTTCCTAGAGCTGCAGGGGAAAGCAGAAGGAGAGAGGAGATTCTTCAAAATTATTTTCAGAGATGCTTATTATGAATATCTATCCCTTAGTCAGCCTCATTTACAAAAACAATTATCTGGTCACAATTACGTTGATCTCGTGGATGCTTGCTGTGTCCAAGTTGGGTGCTACATTCCTTTCATGATAAGGGTGCCTACTCCATGTATTATTTCAGTAAGTGTAACATACCAAAGCCTTGAAAACTGTAACATCAATCTCCTGCTGAGTTTATTTATTGAGAAATAGTGTTCAGTAGGCCCTTCTGCCCCTTCAAGCTGTGACTCCCAGCAACACCTGCTTTACTTCTAGCCCAATCACAGGACAATTTAGAATGGCCAATTAACCCTTCAATTGGTTCATCCCTTTGGACTGTTGGCGGAAACCTGAGCACCCAGAGGAAATCCATGTGGTCATGGGGATAATGTACAGATCCCTTATAGGCAGCAGCAGGAATTGAGCCTGGTACTACACAGCGTTAGACTGAGCACTACAGTACTGTTCCTCCAGGATTTTGTGTGTTGCTCTGGATTTCCAGCATTTGCAGAATCTCTTGCGTCGATGTTCTCTCGATTTTATCTGTGTTCCAGCGAGTTTGTCCATTGCGGTTCTTGGAGACAATTAAAAGTCTTTTCACTTTTCACAGCCACAAAGAGTGTTGATGTTGCACCAGCAAGTAACAACAGTACTTTTGCCAAAAGTTTGCACCACCATTGTTGCATTACAGAAAAAATCATGCATCATGTTGTCAATATAGTTTACTGTATTAGAGGCCTGCATTCTGTGTTGTACCCATAAGACAATAGTTCACTACGAAACGTGGATAGTTATATTCCATTTACAAAGGGGAAATATTTAGTTACTAAACCACTCTTCTTTTTGCACTAATAATGCATTTTAATTTGGCCCCCTTTTCTAAGGAAGGACGTAGGTCAGTGGAGAGACCACAATTGAAGTACTGTATGTAGTTCTTGTCACCCAGCGACGGGAAGAATATCATTAAGCTGGGAAGGGTGCAGGATGAGCTGCTATAAGAAGAGACAGTGATTTTTTTTTTCTCTAAAGCATAGGAAAATGAGAGGTAATGTAATAGATGTATATAATGCCATGAGGGATGCAGAAAAGGTAGGTAGTCACAGTCTTTTTCCCAGGGTACTGGAGTCTTGATAACTTGCTCTTCATGTCCAGACAGCGAGGACACAAAATCCATGGTTGACCCTGAACTATGGAGGCCTACAGTAAAGCCTAAAACCAGCGGACATGGATTTAACATACCAGGGGAAAGGTTTATAAAGGATCTGAGGGGAACATTTTCCCACAATGACCACATGGAATTGGCAAAACACACAAAATGCTGGAGGAGCTCAGCAGGCCAGGCAGTATCTCTGGAAAAGAGTGTACAGTCGATGTCCCGAGCTGAGACCCTTCATCTCAGCCTGAAACATCAACTGTACTCTTTTCCATAGATGCTGCCTGTCCTGCTGAGTTCTTGCAGCATCTTGTGTGTGTTGCTTTGGATTTCCAGCATCTGCAGATTTTCTGGTGTTTGTGCTGCCATATGGAGTGAGTTCCCAGAGATATGATGAGAAGCATTGATTGTGTGGATAGTCAGCAGCTTTCTCCGAGGGCTGAAGTGGCCAGCATGAGAGGGCACAGTTTTAAGGTGCTTGGAAGTAGGTACAGAGGAGATGTCAGGTGTAAGTTTTTTTACACAGAGAGTGGTGAGTGTGTGGAATGGGCTGCCAGTGATGGTGATGGAGGCGGATACAATAGAGTCTTTTAGGAAACTCCTGGATAGGTACATGGAGCTTAGAAAAATAGAGGGCAATGGGTAACCCTAGGTAATTTCTAAGGTAAGGACATGTTCGACACAGCTTTGTGGGCCGAAGGGCCTGTATTGTGCTGTAGGTTTTCTGTCTCTATGTTTCTAAAGCTGCAGAGCTGGTACAGTATTTATAGTAAAGTATTTACAGGATCTAAAAGACAAATCCATGGATTAAAAAAAATTAAGTACATGGACCCTTAGCATTAACTGAGCATTCCATGGACCCCTAATTTAAAGGGATACAGTAAGCACAGGCACATAGAACTAATTCACGGAGATAGCTGACTATTTGCACAAGTCGGACTGAAAGATCTCTTTCCTTGCTATACACCTTTATGACTCTGTGACTATGGTCCCAGCACAGGTCAATGGGAGGAGGCAGTTTCAATGGTCCAGCACAAGATAGATGGGCCAAAGGGTCTTTTTCTGTACTGTACTTTTCTGTGACTCTATGAGTCTATGTTAGTCTGGATTCTGTCCCAAGGTCTCAAGACTGGACAATAAATGAAAAGTAATCCTTCATTAATTAAACGATCAAGCTTAATTGTTGTTCACTTCAATTGTGTGCATGAATTTTATTTTTTTCTTACCTTGAGCATTGAGTATTGGTCTTACTTTTATTTTTATTTTATTTGTTTTTTAATTGGGTTCTTTCGGTTCTCTTGCTTTGTGGTTCCCTGTAACCAAGCAAATCTCAAGGTTGTATAATTTATACATTCTTTGTTAATAAATGATTCTTGAAGTTGAAAGAATAAAGCAAGTATGAATTGCAAATTAAACATTCTTTTAACTCTTCGTAATGAAGCAAATAGTTTGCCAGATATTGCAACAACATTTTAAAATGAAATAATCATCCCCAATGACTCTAAAGTGGGGTTTGAAGATAAATCCTTTAACATTAATTCACAGTTCACATTACTAGGCAATGTGAAACCTTGAAGATAATTTAGAAACAAGTGGGTGTTAAAGCAGATGGATGTTGGGTATATCTCCTCTTTCATATTTCCTTATGGCCTAGAAGGATATCACTTGTATATCTGATTGTATACCAGCTCTCAAAGCAATCTCCATAATTCATTTACCTGATTTATTTCCATGTAGCATATTATCTTCCACATGTTATTTATTTATTTATTTATTTTAAATTTTATTTACAGATACAGCATGGAACAGACCCTTCCGGTCTGACAATCCACCAGTTTAACATTAACCTATTTGCAAGGCATCTTACAAAGACCAATTAATCTACTAACCGTTATGTCCTAGGACTGTGGGAGGAAATGGGAGGCAGCCTGAGGGAACTCATGTTACACAAAAGGAGGATGTAAAAGTTCCTTAGAGATGATGCCAGCATTGAACTTTGAACTCTGACACCCTGAACTGTAATAAAGTCATGCTAGATGCTAGGTGACTGTACGCTCCTCCCATGTGCAAGCCAACACTCATTCTTCCACTTGCCACCTACACATGAGGTACATGTTGTAACCAAGCGAACTACCAACCACCACAGTTTTAGAATGTTGGAGGCAACTCAAGTGCTCATTGGGAGACTCCATATGCATAAACATCTCCCCATGCAGACTCCACAAGGACAGCGGCAAAATAGAAGAGAGCTTTATTGTCCTTGCTCAAGACAATGCGATTGTGGTGCTACTCCAGTCCGTGCAAAACAGATATTTACAATGTATGCAGTACAGCTTAATTTTTAAAAGAATCCTATATTTACAAGCAGCTAGAGACCGATAGCCCATAACACTTAAATGCCTTTGGCAAGCCCAGGTGTAGCATCATTCAGCACTTGGGAAGAAGATGTTCTTCAGTTTTACCCTCTTGGCTAAGAAGCTTCTATGTAACAGTATCAAAGGGTTCAGTAGCAAAAACAACAAGGCTGCAGCACTGTCTATGGCACCACCATGTCACTACAATTTCTGATCAATCATGGAAGATCTACTCTGGAATCAGCAGGGTCTTCCTCCTCCCAGTTGTGACATTTACCAGAAGCAGATGAAGGACCCCAAGCATAGTTGAGGATCCCTACCACCCATCTCACAATCTCTTTGACCCACTACTCTCAGGAATGAGCATCAGAACTAGGACTGCCAGAGTGGGCAACAGCTCTTCCCTCGGGCTATGAAACTAATGAATCCTCTGCCACCACTGAGGTTTCATCACGAGGACAGTGAGCTGTTTACTGTTTACCCATGCTGCCCACTTCATTCACTTTGAATTATATTTTATTAGCTTACTTGTGGTAATATTTTGCTTTCCACGCTGTGCATGATATATGTTCCGTAGTCAGGAGGAAGGTTGTAACATTTAATTGGATATACAGTGCATAGAAAAAGTATTCACTCCCCCTTGGAAGTTTTCATGTTTTGTTGTTTTACAATACTGAATCGCAATGGATTTAATTTGGCTTAAACAATGTGGTTTAAATTAATCACAAATATAAAACACAAAATAATTGCATAAGTATTCACCCCTTCAAGTCAGTATTTAGTAGATGCAACTTTGGCAGTAATTACAGCCTTGAGTCTGTGTAGATAGGTCTCTAAATTCTCAATTAGATTGGGGTCTGGACCCTGACTTGGCCACTCCAGGACATTAACTTTGTTATTTTTAAGCAATTCCTGTATAGCTTTGGTTTTATGTCTGGGGTCATTGCGTTGCTGGAAAACAAATTTTTTCCCAAGTCACAGTTCTCTAGTGGTCTGCATCAAATTTCCCTCCAAGATTTCCTTATATTTTTCTGCATTCACTTTACCCTCTACTTTTACAAGCCTTCTAGAGCCTCCTGCAATGAAGCATCCCCACAGCGTGATGCAGCCACCACCATGCTTCACGGTAGGGATGGTCTGTTTTTGATGATGAGCGGTGTTTGGCCTATGCCAAACATAACATTTAGTCTGATGGCCAAAAAGCTCAATTTTGGTTTCATAAGACCATAGGATCTTCTTCTAGCTGGCTTTAGATTCTCCCACATGCCTTCTGGCAAACTCTAGCCCAGATTTCTTGTGAGCTTTTTTCAACAGTGGCTTTCTCTTTGCCACTCTTCCAAAAAACTGCAACTGGTGAAGTTGTTGTATGCACAGTCTCACCCATCTCAGCCACTGAAACTTGTAACTCCTCCAGAGTTGTAATAGGTCTCTTGATGATCTCCCGCCCCAGACTCCTTCTTGCACAGTCTCTCAGTTTTTGAGGACAAGCTGCTCTAGGCAGATTTACAGCTGTGCCATATTCTTTTCATTTCTTGATGATTGACTTAACGGTACTCCAAATGACTTCAGTGACTTGGAAATTTTCTTGCATCTATCTCCTGACTTCTGCTTTTCAATAACATTTTCACAGAGTTGTTTGGAGTGTTCCTTTGTCTTCCTGGTGTAATTTTTGCCAGGATACTGATTCAGCAGCAGTTGGACCTTCCAGATATCTGTGCATTTTTACTACAATTAATTGAAACACCTTGACTACACACAGGTCTCCAAAAACAGCTTATTTAACTAATTATGTGATTTCTAAAACCAATTGGCTGCACAAGTAATGATTCGGTGTGTCATATTAAAGGGGGTGAATACTTATACAATCAATTATTTTGTGTTTTATATTTGTAATTAATTTAGATCGCTTTGTAGAGATCTGTTTTCACTTTGACACAAAAGAGACTTTTTCTGTTGATCAGTGTCAAAAAGACAAATTAAAATCATTGTGATTCAATGTTGTAAAACAATAAAACATGAAACCTTCCAGGGGTGGGAGGGTGAATACTTCTTATAGGCACTGTATGTACAGCCAGATGATAACAAACTTGAACTTGAGAAATATACTCAACACTGTTGAGTTTTCAGCTCCTGCCTTGCCTGCAAATTCATTTTCAACGTTTGTTGAATTATGTAGACTGGTATTTCTGCTTAATAGTCAAGATACGTGAAATAATTCTCTGTTTAAAAATTAATATCAGTAGTAAAATGGACAGCTTAATCACTGAACTGGAAAAAGGTGAACAACATAATCTCTTTGATGTGACATTCACATATCTAATCTGCATTGTCATGTAACAATCATTGGTACTATTTCCAAGTTGCTAATATTTATTTATTTTTACTTAATGATACAGGATAGGGTAGGCCATTATGGCTATTTAAGCTGCACCTCTCTGCAAACCCTGATATCCCTGATTTAACCCCCACGTAATCACAAGACAATTTACAATGACCAGTTGACCTAACTGAAGAAACCAAAGCACCAGGGATAAATCCAGATATTCCCCAAGCTGGATATACAGAGATGCCTTATAATGGTTGCTGGGATTAAGCTCCAATCTCCAGAATGCCATGACCTGAAATAGCATCTATTACAGTTTCAGATAATAGGGACTTATTGCTCATTCAATGCCAATGGCCATTACATGCTCTATTGGATGTTGGTTGTTGTGACTCCACCTCAAACGTACATTATCTCTTTAATAGTGCATTGAGATGTCTAAAGTTGAGAAAAGAATATACAATATACATAAAACTGTGTCAAACACAAACAATTTGGCAATGCAGATTCCAAAGAGGACAAGGGATGCTGATGAGAATGATGAAGTAAGTTACTTGACAAGTAATTGAGAGGCCAGGATTAACAATCCAGATACCTGGGTTCAAATCCTGCTGCAGCAGCTGTGAGATTTCAAATTCAAGCTCAAGTTCAAGTTCAATTTTGGGGGGGGTTATCTGACTGTACATACATACAGCTAAACAAAATAACTTTCCTGGGGACCATGGTGCACCCACAATAGATACACCACACAGAGCACATAAAACAAAATATTACCACTAATAATTTAGTAAAATATAATTCAAAGTGGATGTAGTGCACAGCACAGGTAAGCAATAAATAATTTGCTGTCCTAATGATGAGACCTCAGTGGTGGCAGGGTATTCATTAGTCTCAGATGCCTGAGAGGAGAATCAGCCATCTAATCTGATAACCGTAACCCTGATGCTTCTGTATCTCCTTCCTGATTGTAGTGGGTCAAGGAGGTTGTGGGAGGTAGGGATCCTCAACAATGCTCCACACAGATTCAGAATAATCTGAAACTGAAATATTATCATCTTGTCTCAGCAACGTTGTCCATAACAGTACAGAAATGCCAGTAAAGAAAAATATCAGAATCAGAATCAGATTTAATATCACCAGCTTATGCCATGACATTAATTGTCTTTGCGACAGCAGTACAATGCAATACATAGTAACAGAAAAAAATCTGTGAAATAATGGAAGTATATATCTAGCATATATATTAAATAGTAAAAATAATTAAGTAGTGCGAAAATAGAAATAACAAGGTAGTGAGGCAGTGCTCATGGATTCAAAGTTCATTCAGACATTAGATAGCAGAGGAGAAGAAGCTGTTCCTGATTCATTGAATGTGTCTTCACAATTTTTTATCTCCTTCCTGATGGTAGCAATGAGAACAAGGCATGAACTGGGTGATGAGGATCCTTAATAATGGATGTCATCTTTTTGAGGCATCACTCTTTGAAGACGTCCTGGATCTAATGCCCATGATGGAGCTGACTAAGTTTACATCTCTGTGCAGCTTATTTTGATCCAGTGCAGTAGCCACCCATCCTAAACGGTGATGCAGCCAGTTAGGATGCTCTCCACAGAAGTCCTGTAAAAATTCTGTTCAAGGGATAAAACCTGCCACCTACCTGTTTAGGTCTAAATGTGGCTTCAGGCCAACAACAATGCTATGGACATGGAAATGGTTAAGCACACCAGTCTGTCTAGAGGCATTGAGGGGATGGTCTAGACAGAAATGCATACACCCTGAAATC
Organism: Hypanus sabinus; assembly: GCF_030144855.1. Classification (NCBI taxonomy): domain Eukaryota; kingdom Metazoa; phylum Chordata; class Chondrichthyes; order Myliobatiformes; family Dasyatidae; genus Hypanus; species Hypanus sabinus. The sequence continues at coordinate 203,713,141 of NC_082707.1, forward strand.
TGAATGATTTAACAACATTGTGAACAAGAGTGAATAGAAAAGTTTATACCAGCAGAAATAGATATCTGTTTCAACCTACTTGAAGCCCACCCAGTTTTGATATTTGAGTTTCAAGAATAACTACACCACTTTATATCTTCCTGATGAGTCTTCCCAAACAACTGTTGGATTAACCTGTATAATTATCATTTTCTTTGCAGTTTAAATTTCTTAGGCTTGTTTGTATTTTTATATGATTACCTATGTTGGGTGGTGAGGTGGAAATACGTCTCTACCAAATGCAATGTAAGGTGCGCCTTGCCTCTGCTAGCCTGCAAGTCATCCTTCAGCAAGGTGTGGTCAGGGTCACGTGACACCGTGAGAGCAGCTGGTGGATGGTCACATGAGCAACTGGTGCATAATCACAATTCCTAGTTTTGCGACCACTGACTCCAGGCAGACAATCTCTGAAGAGTTTTGATAACAGCTGGGGTCACCTTTCTTATAAAGACACTGTCCAGAAGAAGGCAATGGTAATCCACTTTTGTGGAATAATTTGCGAAGAACAATCATGCTTATGGAAAGACCGCTTATTTCATACGACATGGCACATGATGATGATGATGATGATAAGATGTCCATTGAATTGTTCAGTGTATTTTCTCATGGTTACGATTCTTATGTCTTTCTGGAAGCTTCTCATGTATCACGTTCTTTAAAGAGGAGCTCTCTGATTTGTTAACTCTTACTTATAGAAATTCAATGCAATTAGCAAGGTCATACCACATTGTTGTCTCTCTCTTTCCTTTGTTCCTTTCCTGCCGTCACCTTCTCTTGCTTCTCGGCTCTCCATCCACTACTCTCCTTTCCCAATCCCTTTGTTCCTTTAGTGCTTCATAAATGATTGTGAAGCAACAAGTTTTGTGCTTCATTCTTGACTTCTGGAGAACCTTCAGATCAAAAACATCGGTGTCGTTGAGGAATTAGGGAAGTCAGAAGAATTTAAGTAGCAAGATTTGGTAAGATGGCATTAGTGACCAACGACGTTTTGCAGACAACTCACAAGACTACTAGATACTCCTCTTCTTCTAATATTCTGCACTTTTTATGAACTGCAATCAATTACAATCTGTAATCACTTCAGTTCAGTTTCAGTTTATTGTCATTTAGAAACCACAAATGCAATGCAGTTAAAAAATGAGACCACATTCCTCCAGAATGGTATCACAAAAGCACACAACAAAACAAACTACACCAGAAACTCCACATAATGTTTGGTAATCCCCAAATCCAGAGTGTGGAGAGGCTGCTGCGTATTAATATCAAGCTACTATCTTAGCACGTTCCCCGGAAAGGCACTCCAAATCCACCAGACAAAACAAGACTACCCAGACACATCAAATCAGGAAACTAACTCTACCACCCAACAAACCAAAAACTAAACCTACAAGACCTACACAAAACCACATAGTTACATATAGTTATAGTTAATATATAGTTACAACAGTGCAGACAATACCATACTTGATAAAAAAAAAGACCATGGGTACAGTAAAAATAGTCCAAAGATGTTAAAAGTCTATAATTTCAAAAAAAAACACCACACAGTTTCCACAAGTCCTCAAGATCCCAATAGACTCGTCATCCCACGCAGGCGGCAGAAGGGAATACCCCCGATATGGACTTCCAAGGCACCACCGGACTCAGCCTCGCAGATACAGCACACAATGAAAGCTCCGTCGGACCCAACCTCGCAGACACAGCACACAGTAAAAGTGCCTCAACTGCAGCAGACTCTGAGTCCATCGAACCTCCGAGCCTCTGACCATCCCCTCCGGCTCACCCTCTCCGAGCACCATCCTCTGCCGAGCACACCACGATGCCTCCACCAATGGCCTCCGGCAATGCAACCCTGAGGACCGAGGGCTTGTCCTTCTCAGCAGAGACCCCGACCTCACAACAGCAGCAGCAAGTAAGAAGGCCGTCCTGCAGATTTCCAGATGTTCCTCCGAGCTCCCGCATCCGTTTTTCATCAGATTAGGGTTGTGCAATGCACCCCACTTGACAAATAACAGATATCAACTATGGAGAGGCTGCTGCAAACGGCATCGTGCCGCCATCTTGCTTCTTCTCTATTAATGGCTCTATTAAGGATGTATTTTTGAGAATGCTGGGCATGCTGTTTGTTTACTTCTTCATTGTTTGCACAATTTGTTTTTTTCACATATTGGGTGATGGTCTTTGTTGTGTGGGGTTTTTCTTTAAACTGGTTCTATTGTGCTTCTTTGCTTTGTGGCTGCCTGCAAGAAGATGAATCTCAAGAGCGTATACAGTGTAGATACATACTTCGAAAATTAAAGTACCTTGAACTTTGAACTTGTAGTTTGTAAGTAAGGGTACAGCAATTGGAAGAGGTGCCACTAGAGTGAAAGGGGCGTGGTGGGTTGGGGTGGGTGGTTTCTGGACCACCCCCAGAGGAGGTACTGTTTGTTGACGCAAGAGGCAGGGCACCTGGAGTGTCAATTCCTTCGTTTAGCCTTGCTGGGTTAGTGACGGCCAAGGGCTGGTATGTTGCCAGCCAATCCCAGTGCACCACAACTGCCTTCCATTGCTCAGGCAACTACACCTGATACACCTCATTGGAGATGCAGTTGAGCACCTCTCCTGGCCCCTTCCCGTGACTTTCCATATTGGGGGATGGTCCCTTCTTTCAGGAGGGGCGGTAGACCCATACTAGGGCCCCCACAACGTGCTGCTGCATTGGCAGCCTAGGATGGCAGCCCAGCCCCTTCTGACCTGTGGAAGCATCCCAGCAGTGCAAGAACAACTCCACGTCCTGTCTCTACTCAGGCCAACAGAAGTGCTCTTGCATCCTGCCCAACATCCTTGTCACCCCAAAACGGCCGGCCCTCACCAGCCTCACTGACTGCAGCGTCATAGTGTGAAGCCCCAGCTGCAGGAGGTATCTGTCAATGTCAGGCAACTGCCACAGTCAGAACGACAACCCATCGCAGACCTCCAGTATTTCACATTGGGTGTATAGGGCTTTGCTTTGCTCAATCCAGGGTGAAGAGCTCTGTCCGTTACAGCCACGGTCCCACACTCAGCCATCCCCTCACCCAGGCCAGGATGGGATCACTCTCCTGCTCAATGCAGAGCTGCTGGTCAGCGGTGGGGGTGTCTACGTCACCGCCAGCTGCCATCTGAAGCGCCGCCACCACTTTCTGGAGCTGCCCTGCCAGAGAGCCAGGGCTTCAGCACCAAGGCAGAGTGTTGCCCACAGCCAAACCATGTGGGCCCCCAGCAGTACAGCTGGTCTAGGCCTCCCGGATGTCGGCTGGCCCCACCTCGAGCTCCTCAGCTATGCCAAGCCTCCTTTTCCCTCTCATCACTACACAGTCACCAGTGACCGTGGCCAACTGGACCGCCATCGTTGTCCACCCAGGCAGGGTTGGCTGATCCATGTTGGGGAGAACATCTGGATGGATGATGGTGATGGTTGACTCCATGCCCAGCAACGCACAGCATCCACCATACAGTCCGCATATAAGCCTTGCTCTTCACCCAAATGACCTACACAGAGAGGCAATAATGGAGGGTTTCTGCTGGAGGTCCTGTGCAGTGCTACCTGTTCAGCATTTTCCGATGGCTGCTCTGGGCTGTGGCATGATGCTGGTGTTGAGCTGTTCTGGGCCACCTGCCTCACCACACTGGAAGCAGAGACCACTCCTTGGCACATGGCAGGGGCAGGGTGGCGCTGGTCAGTCCTGTCCCATAGGCCCCTTCTCAAAATTCCCTCTTCCATCTCGATGACACAAGCCCGGGCTTGCGGCATGCAGGGTGATCTTGGAACACCTTAGTGGGGGGGCTAAGATTGTTTGTTCCCTCTCTGCCTCTGCCAGAGCTTTGGCCAGTCATGATGGTGATTTCTGGCAAATGTTACAGTCAGGATGACTCACATGAGAATAACTGTATAAACTAAGCTAAAATATAACAATCAATGAACTTGAATGTCCCACTATAATCCCACAAAAGCATTTTAAAACAAGAACGATAAATAGTGCTGGTAATTGGGAATGCTGGGGTGGGCTGTCAACCAACTCCCCCCACCCAGACCCCCACATCTCCCTACACTGGAGTGCCACAATATTAATAAATTACATGGAATGCAAGAACAAAATACTCTGAATATTTATTTAATAACTACCAAATTCATAATTCTTGCAAGTCATAATGCCATCTGTAAAAGGGGCAAAAGCTTGGGCATCCAAATTGTGTGGTCAGGATGGCTTTGCTTGCTGGGACCATCATCCGCTTCATGGGTTGTTCTATAGTAGTAGGAATGGTGGAGCCATTTGTAAAATATGATAAGTTCTCAACCCTGCCCTCCCACACTAAAGTTAGAAACCTGATGATTGATTTACAACAATACAAGACTTATTCCTTGTCTCAAGCTCTATTCTTGCAGTGGTGTCCTTTGGGAACAATTTAAGTCTCTTCATTAAAGTTATTGAATTATTCAAAAAGTTTCAGTGCTGGGACTGACATTAAATTTTCAAGAATAGATAAGAGAGTTGACAGAAATGTTTTACCCTTTTCCCCATGGAATCACACAAACAAATACATAAACTTTGCTTTTAAATAAACTGTATTCAAAAGTTTGTCCCTAGCAGGTGCTAATTGGTACTTGTTTATTATCTTCACATGTACTGAGATACAGTGAAAGGATTTTGTCTTGTGTACTATCCAGACAGATGAAGTCTATGTTATTGCCTCAAGGTGAAGGTTATTATGGGCTGTGTCATATGACTTGGTGATCATGGTCACATAACCCTGATTGTTCTTGGCAAATTTTTCTACAGAAGTGGTTTGCCATTGCTTTCTTCTGGGCAGTGTCTTTACAAGGTGGGTGACCCCAACCACTGTCAATACTCTTCAGAGATTGTCTGCCTGGTCACATAACCAGGACTTGTGATGTGCACCAGCTGCTCATACGACCATCCACCACCTGCTCCCATGGCTTCATGTGATTCTGATCGGGGGCTAAGCAGGTGCTATATCTTGCCCAAGGCTGACCTTACACCTCCTTTGGTAGAAACCTCAAGGTAGTAAAGAAAAACATTTATTATTTTTAAATATATACACATTATTGTATTTTATCATTCTTTATTATGTATTTCAATCAAGATACTGCTACCATAAAGCAACAAATTTCATGGCAATGCACACAAAATGCTAGAGGAACTCAGGTCAGGCAGCATCAATGGAAAAGAGTAAACAATATACATTTCAGGCTGATATTCTTCTTCAGTACTGGGAAGGAAGGGGGAGATGCCTGAATAAAAATGTGGAGGGAGGAGAAAGAGGCTCTCTGGTAGGTGATAGGTGAAGCCAGGTGGGTGGGAAAGGTCAAAGGCTGGAGAAGAAAGAATCCCTCCAGAGAAATAATTTCATGACATATGCCAGTGATACTAAGCCTGATTCTGATTCTGAAAAAAAAACCACAATTCAGAACGCAGAATTCTCACTGTCTTAGAATTGCAGTATAAAAGAATAGATATTTTAATGAATATAATGAGCGGATCAGTTGAATCCAGCTGGCAGATTTGCAAAACTCTGACACATCTTGAACCCAAGTGTGTAATGCAGACTGATTGTCACAACACCCTGTATCCTTCTCCTGAAATTCATGAGAATTGAAGTCCCTTGAATCAAACTTTGGCAAGTGAAGGACTCAGGCAGTGCTCACATGTTTGGGCTACTTAACCATGGGTAAATTTCTATCCAGCAAGTCAAAGCCTTGTTATAATGTTTAGCCTAGAAATTAGTCATGGGTTGAGATGGCTAGAAAGGGGTTGAGTTGTTCTCCAATCTTGTCGATCCTTTTGCAAACGTTTGATCGTCATACACAGAGACATCATCAATCCACTATCCATTTGTGGTGCACCTTAGACCATAAAACCACAAGGTATAGGAGCAGAAACAAGCCATTCAGTCTATCGAGTCTGCTCCTCCATTCAATCATGGCTGATCTAATTCTTCCAGTTATCCCCATCCCCTGCCTTTTCTTCATGCCCTTTGATGCCCTGGCTAATCAAGAACATATCTATCTCTGCCTTATATGTGGCCAGTGACTTGGCCTCCACAGCCATTCGTGGCAACAAATTCCACAGATTTACCACCCTCTGACTAAAGTAATTTCTCAGCATCTCTGTTCTCAATGGACGTCCTTCAATCCTGAAGTCGTGCTCTTTTGTCCTAGACTTCTCTACCATGGGAAATAACTTTGCCATATCTGATCTGTTCAAGCCTTTTAACATTCAAAATGTTTCTGTGAGATTCCCCCTCATTCTCCAGTACTCCAGGGAATACAGCCCAGGAGCTGCCAAACTTTCCTCATATGGTAACCCTTTCATTCCTGGAATCATTCTCGTTAATATTCTCTGAACCCTCTCCATTGTCAGTATATCCGTTCTAAAATAATGAGCCTAAAACTGCACACAATACTCCAAGTGTGGTCTCACCAGTGCCTTACAGAGCCTCAACATCACATCCCTGCTCTTATATTCTATACCTCTAGAAATTAATGCCAACATTGCATTTGCCTTCTTCACCACCGACTAAACCTGAAGGTTTACCTTTAGTGTATCCTGCACAAGGACTCCCAAGTCTCTTTGCATCTCTGCATTTTGAATTCTCTCCCCATCTAAATAATAGTCTGCATGTTTATTCCTTCCACCAAAGTGCATGGCCATACACTTCCCAGCATTGTCTTCTGAGTGCTTGGCCTTTATGTAATATAGATGTTCATGAAGCAGCATGACCAATTCTCCTTAGTCTCTCACCATGAGAATTAAGAGAAGCAGAAATCCAAGTAGGCATCAGTGTAAGTCAGGTTTTCTACAAACTGTTCTGTCAAGAGACACTTAGACCTTGATCCTATTTATAAGCCAATGCAGGCAAACGTCCAGACCACTACACACACAGTTCATCACACAGCCAATCAATGTTGAGACTGCCCCTCCCTCACTACAGCACAATTGAGTTTCTGAAATGCCAACCACTCACATGATTGATAAGTTTATAAAGGTCAAGCATTTGGAGAACACACCGTAAATGAACAGTGCACTGACGATGTCACTTATATGGTGAAGAAACTTTTGCAAATTAATTGCCAAGATCAAAGAACACCTCAACCCAACCATCAACCATGTGAGCTGCATATTATCTGAATTATTTAGTCAGATTCTATTCACAAGGAACCAGCAGCCATTTGTTTAACTGTCTACTCTTGTGAAATTCAGAAGCACAACCAAAGATTTTTTTTTCACCACTTTGTAGGTCCAAAGCATTTCTTTCACAATAGTTATCAACTCTAAATGCGTGAACTGCGATTTCTTTAGTTCAAAGTAATTATGTGATTTTATTATTGTGTTTTTTTTATCTCATTATGCTTCTTTGTGCTGCGTTGGACCTGAAATAACAATTATTTAATTTTCATTTACACTTGAGTACTGGAAATGACATTACACAATCTTCAATACATAAGCAATCTAAGAGTTGTGGTGTCACAACCATGGTCTCTGGTTGAGGGGTCTATGCACCCATGCAGGCAGGTTGCACAACAGATTCAACATCCGTGCTTGTGCGCAATCATGTTTCAGCTGATTATTGTTTCATTATAGCAGTAGTTATCTCTTTCCTTTTCATTTTAGTCTTGTTAAGACTTGACCAAAAGCACAGCAACATTTATTGTTTATTCCTTGTTTATTCTCATCCTTTTCCAGGAAAGAGAACTACCATTTTAACTGGTGCTGTATTCATTTACTATTTAGTTATTGCTTCCATGTTGGCATCAACTTTCACTTTGAGGGCTTTAGTTAACAGCCCTGTTGGCTTAGCATTTACTATTTACTTTTCCTTTAAATTCTGCAACAGTTCTCTTTAAAGACAAGGAACTGTTGACCCACGTCAGTGACAGTCCTTCTCTCTGCACTTGGGCCATATATGAATGTTTTGATATGGGATCACTAGATGATGAGAGTTAGCTACAGGTAAGAAAGGTGGTGCCAAGAATAGAATTAACATCAGAAGCTGGGATTGGTAATCAGGGGTATAACTGGGTCAGCGGCCAGGGGTAATGAATGATTAGCTCATGGACATTGACGGACATTTGGTAAGGACTGTTTGGATTATTTGGAATGGAGGATCAAACAACACACAGAAAATGCTGTTGGAACACAGCAGGCCAGGCAGCATCTATAAGGAGAAGCACTGTCGACATTTCGGGCCGAGACCCTTCGTCAGGACTAACTGAAAGGAATAATAGTAAGAGATTTGAAAGTAGTGGGGGGAAGGGGAAATGCAAAATGATAGGAGAAGACCGGAGGGGATGGAATGAAGCTAAGAGCTGGAAAGGTGATTGGCGAAAGTGATACAGAGCTGGAGAAGGGAAAGGATCATGGGACAGGAGGCCTCGAGAGAAAGAAAGGTGGGGGGGGGGGGAAGCACCAGAGGGAGATGGAGAACAGGCAAACAACTAAATATATCAGGAATGGGGTAAGAAGGGGAGGAGGAGCATTAATGGAAGTTAGAGAAGTCAACGTTCATGCCATCAGATTGGAGGCTACCCAGCCGGTATATAAGGTGTTGTTCCTCCAACCTGAGTGTGACTTCATCTTGACAGCAGAGGAGGCCATGGATAGACATATCAGAATGGGAATGGGATGTGGAATTAAAATGTGTGCCCACTGGGAGATCCTGCTTTCTCTGGTGGACAGAGCGTAGGTGTTCAGCAAAACGGTCTCCCAGTTTGCATCGGGTCTCACCAATATATAAAAGGCCACACCGGGAGCACAGGACACAGTATATCACACCAGCCGACTCAAAGGTGAAGTGTCGCCTCACCTGGAAGGACTGCCTGGGCGCCTGAATGGTCGTGAGGGAGGAAGTGTAAGGGCAGGTGTAGCACTTGTTCCGCTTACAAGGATAAGTGCCAGGAGGGAGATCGGTGGGTAGGGATGAGGGGGACCAGTGGACAAGGGAGTTGTGTAGGGAGCGATCCCTGTGGAAATCAGAAAGGGGGGGGGGGGAGGGAAAGATGTGCTTGGTAGTGGGATCCCGTTGGAGGTGGCGGAAGTTACGGAGAATTATACGTTGGACCTGGAGGCTGTTGGAGTGGTAGGTGAGGACAAGGGGAACCCTATCCCGAGTGGAGTGGCGGGCGAATGCGGTGAGGGCAGATGTGTGGGAAATGGGAGAGATGTGTTTAAGAGCAGAGTTGATGGTGAAAGAAGAGAAGACCCTTTGTTTAAAAAAGGAAGGCATCTCCTTTGTCCTGGAATGAAAAGCCTCATCCTGAGAGCAGATGCGGCGGAGACGGAGGAATTGTGAGAAGGGGACAGCATTTTTGCAAGAGACAGAGTGGGAAGAGGAATAGTCCAGGTAGCTGTGAGAGTCTGTAGGCTTATAGTAGATATCAGTAGATAAGCAGTCTTCAGAGATGGAGACAGAAAGATTAAGAAAGGGGAGGGAGGTGTTGAAAATGGACCAGGTAAATTTGAGGGCAGGGTTAAAGATGGGGGCAAAGTTAATGAAGTCTACGAGCTCAGCATGCATGCAGGAGGCAGCACCAACGCAGTCGTCGATGTAGCGAAGGAAAAGAGGGGGACGTATACCCCTATAGCCTTGGAACATGGACTGTTCCACAAAGCCAACAAAAAGGCAGGCATAACTGGGACCCATGCAGGTGCCCATGGCTACACCCTTGGTTTGGAGGGAGTGGGAGGAGCCAAAGGAGAAATTATTGAGAGCAAGAACTAATTCCGCTTGACGGAGGAAAGTGGTGGTAGAGGGGAATTGGTTAGGTCTGGAATCCAAAAAGAAGTGAAGAGCTTTGAGACTGTCCGGGTGGGGGATAGAGGTATATAGGGACTGGACGTCCATGGTGAAACTTAAAATCATTGAAAAAATTCAAAGCGTGAGAAGTGTCACAAACATAGGTGGGAAGAGATTGAACAAGGGGGGATAAGACAGTGTCAAGGTATGCAGAAATGAGTTCAGTGTGTCAGGAGCAAGCTGAGACCATAGGTCTACCTGGACAGGCAGGTTTGTGGATCTTGGGTGGGAGGTAGAAACGGGAAGTGTGGGGTGTGGGAACTATGAGGCTGGTGGCAGTGGATGGGAGATCCCCAGAGCTAATAAGGTTGGTGATGGTATAGGAGACATTGGCCTGGTGCTGCTTAGTGGGGTCATGATCAAGGGGTAAATAAGAGGAGGTATCAGAGAGTTGTCACTGTGTCTTGGCCAGGTAGAGGGCAGTACGCCAGACAACAATCAGCTCCCCCGTTATAAGCGGGTTTTATAGTGAGGTTGGGATTGGTGCGGAGGGAGCGGAGAGCAGAGCGTTCGGAAGGAGTTAGGTTGGAATTGGAACAGGGTGTGGTGAAGTCGAGACGGTGGATGTCCCGTGGGCAATTAGCAATAAAGAGATCCAGAGCAGGCAGAAGACCAGAGCGGGGTGTCCATGAAGAAGAGGAGAGTTGAAGATGGGAGAAGGGGTCATCGGTGGGGGTAGGAGAATCCTTGTCAAAGAAGTAAGCTTGGAGACGGAGCCGGCGGAAGAAGAGTTCGCCATCATGGCATACGCGGAACTCGCTGAGGTGTGGATGAAGGGGGACAAAGGTGAGGCCCTTAATGAGGACAGAGCACTCTGCCTCAGAGAGTTGAAGGTCAGAGGGAATGGTAAAGACCTGGCATTGGAATGGAGGATGTTGGTTGGCAGAAGGCTGAGAGGAAGGGTTAATAGGAAAAAGACAGAGAGCCAGGTAAGCATTGATTTCAAAAGTTCCTTCATTCACACAAGTTGCCAATACCACTTTAGCATGCTTTAACAGATGTTAAGCCACTGTAAGAGTTTGCATTTCCAGCCAACAATGGCATTGTAGGTGTGAATGAAAACTACCGCTACCTCAGGAAAGGACTGCATGTCTTTTGCCACTGAGTTTCTCCAAAATCACCCTTGCAATAGAATAGTATTCAGATTTTTCAATGAAGCTGGAAGATGTAATGCACAACATGAGGAAGGAATTGCTAACGGCACACAAAATTATGAAGAATATAGCTTGGAGAGAGAGGTGGAATCTTTTCCCACGGGCAGAGGTGCTATTCTGGAGGAAAACTAGCAGCAGTTTCCAACCTGTGGTCATTGCCAATTTCTTGTGACTGTGCAACTACATACCAATTAAACAAAAGCACAGACACAGGAGGTAGCTCTAACTGCTGTATTTACATTGCAGCGAGAAAGAGAAGGGGAGAGAGAGAGAGCAAATCATGTGTAGACAAGAGATCAGTGCACATCGGTAAGTTATGTCCATATGTAGTGCATACATTTCTCTGAAAGAAATAGATCGATAGATTACACATTCATTTTTCACCCAGAGTATGGAATTTATTGCTAGAGGGACAGAAAGTGAGCGAGAGAGAGAGAGAGAGAGAGAGAGAGAGAGAGAGAGAGAGAGAGAGAGAGAGAGAGAGAGAGAGAGAGAGAGAGAGGGGCTGTCATCACTTTTAAAGAAGTATCTATATGAGTACTTTAATTGTCAAAGTGTATAAGTCTATGGAACAATTGGTGTTGTAAATAGAGTGAGTACAGTATAGATAGGTAATTGTTGGTGAATATGACCACGGTTGCTGAAAGGCAGCTTACCATGCTGGATCTATAACTAAAGTTGGGATGTTAGGAATTCCCCAGCTTTGCTGTTACGTAGCTTAATTATTTCTTACTCTCTTAGTTCTGATGAAGGATCCTAAATCTAGAATGTTAACTGTTCCTCTTTCCATAACTACTGATTGATCTTCTAAACCTCGACATCGGATTTCCAACATTTGAAGTTTTTATTTTGATTTTAATTCCTATGACCTACCCAAGTAGACAGCGGAAATGAGTAGAAACTATGTCAAAATATAATTTCTTCCTCTCCAAGTAATTGTGAGTTTAAGAGAGTTTTATTTTGATGAACACCTCCAGATGCATTAATGTTTTTACATTGTCAAACAAGTGGGCATGAACACAATTAGACAGCTGTCTGTGCTGTTTGGAGTGCATTTTTCTGAAATTCTCAAAATTAAATACACCCATTTAACAATTAGCTGACGACAGCCGTATTTCCTCTTCAAGACAATGCAGCAGCAGCCTTGGAACATAAAATCACTTACACATGAGGACCTGTTGATTTATTTTCCCTTAGCAGTGTCCTGTAATATCCTGCAAAATATCTGGATATCCTGCAGAAGTGACAAAGCCAGATGTGATTTATATCCACATTCAAAACCGGGTTTATGGACACTGAAAATTCCAGTTTCCAATTGAAATACTTGCTGACAATACCAACCGAATCCTACAGCTGAAAAACCACTGATATTTACGTTGCTTTTATATTAATGTTGCAGGAAATATAGTAAAGAATTATAAAATGAGTTGAGGTGGACAAAGAGATGAAGTTGATTAGTGGAATTAATTCCCTAAGTTATTTCTGCAATGACACCCGAGACAAGATTCAACATGAAGTCTTTTTCCTCATTAACAATAATAATAATAATACTAAGAAGAAGAAGATGATGACAAAGCAGATGAAGAACTATAACAGGATCAATGAATGATCAACCAGAGTGCAGAAACAACAAACTGTGCAATTGCGAATATAAATAACGAGAACATGAGATAATGAGATAAAGAGTCCTTCAAATGAGATTATTAATTGTAGGAACATTTCAATGACAGGACAAGGGAGGGTCTTTATCCCCTTCTATTCAAGAGCCTGATGGTTGAGAGGTACTAACTGTTTTTGAACCTGGTGGTGCAAGTCCTGAAGCTCTTGTACCTTCTATCTGATGGCAGCCATTAGAAGAGAACAGAACTTGGGTGGTGGAGATCTCTGATGATGGATGCTGCTTTCCTACAATGGCGTTTTATGTAGATGTGCTCAAAGAAGAGCAAGAATAAGAAAGGTAAGAGAAAAGATAAGGAAATATAAAGTCTACACAAGTTATGATCAACCTAACAAAAGCACTGTAGATTTTATAGTTACACTAAAACAAAAGCTTGGTGAATGCAAAGCCAGAATAAATAGACACATGGAATGTACCATTTGAAGGGAACAGAATGATCAGTTCAGAAGCAATGAAAATGGTTTAGACAGGATGTTAAAACTAAATTTGATGAACAAAAATATCACCAACCCTAGCACAGAATTACAGACAAACACAGAGTTAATGAACTTTTGGTCTAATGTCTAGTCAAACAGGCTGACACGTAATCAAGGAGCAAGCTGGATTGGGGAGGAAGAAGAACACTTACACACGATTGAAGAAATGTGAACACTGAGCTTGAAATGGATTTGCTGAAAGAGGTTATAAAAAATATCCACAAGTTGAAAAGTACTGGCCGTGATAATATTCCTAATTGCTGGTATAAAAAATTGACTTCTCTTCAACTATACCAAAAAAAAATTGAGGGTGTAGTGGACAGCAGGGAAGATTATCTTGGTTTGCAGTGGGATATGAACCATCTGGAAAAATGGGCTGAAAAATGGCAGATATAATTTAATTTAATGTTGCCAAGTGCGAGGTATTGCACTTCAGTAGGACCAACCTTATACACTGAACGGTAGGGCAATGATGAGTATGGTAGAACAATGGTATCTGGAAATATAGGTCCATAATTCATTGAAAGTGGCCCAAACATTGATAAGGTTGTACAGAAAGCTTTTGGCACATTAACCTTCATAAATCAATTTGTGAAGTGCACAAATTCATATTGTGTACAGGAGATGGAATGATATGTTGAAATTGTTTAAGACATTGGTGAGGCCTATGCAGTTTTGGTTACCTATCTACAGGAAAGATATAAATAAGGTTGAAAGAGTACAGAGAAAATTTACAAGGATTAGAGGACCCGAGTTATAAAGAAATGTTGATTAGTTTGGGACTTACTTTCTTGGAACATAAAAGATTGAGAGGAGATTTAATAGAAGTATACAAAAACTGTGAAGCACACAGACAAGGTAAATGCAAGGAGGCTTTTTCCACTGACGTTAGGTGGGAATACAACCAGAGGTCATGGGTTAAGAGTGAAAGATGAAAAGTTTAAAGATAACGTGAGGGGAAACTTCTTCACTCAGAGGGTCATGAGCTTATAGAACGAGAGCCAGAACAAGTGGTACATGGGAGCATGATTTCAATGTTTAAGAGAAGTTTGGATAGATACACAGATGGCAGGGGCATGGAGGGCTATGGTCCCGGTGCAGGTCAATATTTCAGTTAAATATTAAATATTTAAGCAGTTAAATATTTCAACAAGGACTAGATGGGCTGAAAGGCCTCATTCTATGCTGATTGTGTTCTATGACTCTATTAATAGATATCAACAACCCTGCAATGGTGCCTGGAATTTTGACAGAAGTTAAAACATACCTCTCACCTAAAGGAGAAATCACAAATAGCTCATCAAAATATCATCTTATTTCTTCTTTGCAAATCAAATATAAAATTGTAACATCATGTATCTTGCAACTAATCACCACTCACTTCCACAATATACTTTCACAATATACTTTCAGAAGAGCAGAAAGGATGTCGTAAAGGTATGAAAGAATGTAAAGAACAACTGATAATTGATTCCATAATTCTAACTCAAGCTTGGTGGAAAAGCAGAAATCTTTTTCATGTTGTTATATTGATCACCAAAAAACATTTGACTGTCCTACACTCATGGTTAATAGAAACTCATAATCTATATAAACTACATCCAACTCTTGTGAAATTCCTTCAACATCTGATGGAGTATTGGCATACTATGATCACCCTGTCTATTGACAACCAAAAAATAATTATCAATATTATCAAAATAACCTGAAGCATTTTCTAGGGTGACTCTCTAAGCTCACTATGTTTTTGTCTAGCTTTGAATCCGCTCTCAAATTAATTGAATCGGATGAAAATAGAGTATCAAATCAGAGACCACCAAATACCTTAACACATCTTCTATACATGGATGAAATGAAATTATATATGTTCCTTCTTCAATAAAGCTAAAGCACACTATACCTCTGTACAGCAGGTTAACTCAATCTGATCTCCTACACAGGCACAATTAAGTCTTGCTTTAAAATGCAAACTCATAAAAGACACCATATTTTACTCTAAATACAAGCCTGAATCAGTTTTAGTCAGAGTCGTGCAAGTTGTATTATCAGCAAACTATTATTGCAGGTAGAACACTTCATAATACACAGCCAGATATAAAAATATAGGATAAATAAGCAAGAATAATTTTCTTAAGATATAGCCATTCCAGACAGACATAACATACAGAAATCAATGAGTGAAAAACACTTATACTGAATTAAAAGAGAAAATTGAAAGACAATGGAACAGGAACAGGGTGTACACTGTTCCAATAGTAATATCTACAGCTGGTATCATCCCAAAGTCACTACACAATAGCATTGAACAATTGGGTCTACACAGCAACATTTATGTAGATCTTCAGAAAGCTATGATATTGAACATCACTAGAATAGTCTGTAATTTCCTTGCAATTGAGAAATGAGTGTGCTTGGCTAAGTTGGTACCTCATATTCTATCAGCGTGAACTGAGAAAAAATAAAAATTACAATAATAATTTATTTATAGAGCACATTTAATACAGACAATGTAATTCAAAGTGTTTTACAATGGATAAAGTGCAATAATGAAAATAAAAGACAAAATGTTTCTAGATAAAAGCCAGCAATTTATACAGGTGTGTTCCATCACTACTGCAAAGAGAGCAGGACTTATAATCAGAATGGTGACATATCATTAATATGTTTTCCATGCACTGTCACAGGAGAGTCTAAAATGACAGACCTTTGTGTGGGAATATAATAATTTCATGATAAATGTGCTATGTAAAATGTCTGGAGTGATACATTTAAATAAGCAGAACACTGTTTGAAGATCTAAGCTTGCAGAACGATTGAGGACAGGCTTTGCATTTGAAATCACCTCTTCCTTTAAACACTTCTGGTTTGTATTTGCAGAAGGGTCCTTAAAGGGTCAATAAAATCCATAGCAGAATACTCTTGTTCGTTCATGATCTTTTGATAAGACCATAAGACCATGAGATATAAGAGCTGAATTAGGCCATTTGGCCCATTGTGTCTGCTCCGCCATTTCATCATAGCTGATCCAAATTTCCTCTCAGTCTCCTACCTTCTCCCCATATCCTATCATTCGCTGACCAATCAAGAATCTTTCAACCTCTGCCTTAAATATAAATAATAACTCAGTCTCTACAGTTGCCTGTGGCAAAGAATTCCATAGATTCACCACTCTCTGGTTAAATAAATTCCTCCTCAACTCCATTCTAAAAGGACGCCTTCCTATTCTGAGGCTGTGTCCTCTGGTCTTAGACTCTCCCACCTTAGGGAACATCCTCTCCACATCCACTCTATCAAGGCCTTTCACCATCAATAGGCTTCATTGAGGTCTCCCCTCATTTTTCTGAATTCTAGTGAATACAGGTCCAGAGCCAACAAATACTCTTCATATGATGAGTCATTTGTTATGCTACAGTTGTTACCAGCTTCATTAAAACCTGTGTGGATGAGTG